>NW_027016550.1:410812-428312 GCF_036934945.1 Oncorhynchus masou masou | reverse complement strand
GGGGGTCTCTATGGGCTGGTGGTGGTGATGGGGTAACTGTAGACTGGGGGGGGTCTCTATGGGCTGGTGGTGGTGATGGGTAACTGTAGACTGGGGGGGGTCTCTATGGGCTGGTGGTGGTGATGGGGTAACTGTAGACTGGGGGGTCTCTATGGGCTGGTGGTGGTGATGGGGTAACTGTAGACTGGGGGGTTCTATTGGCTGGTGGTGGTGATGGGTAACTGTAGACTGGGGGGTCTCTATGGGCTGGTGGTGGTGATGGGTAACTGTAGACTGGGGGGGGTCTCTATGGGCTGGTGGTGGTGATGGGGTAACTGTAGACTGGGGGGTCTCTATGGGCTGGTGGTGGTGATGGGGTAACTGTAGACTGGGGGGTCTCTATGGGCTGGTGGTGGTGATGGGGTAACTGTAGACTGGGGGGGTCTCTATGGGCTGGTGGTGGTGATGGGGTAACTGTATACTGGGGGGGTCTCTATGGGCTGGTGGTGGTGATGGGGTAACTGTAGACTGGGGGTGGTCTCTATGGGCTGGTGGTGGTGATGGGGGGTCTCTATGGGCTGGTGGTGGTGATGGGGTAACTGTAGACTGGGGGGTCTCTATGGTCTGGTGGTCATGATGGGTAACTGTAGACTGGGGGGGTCTCTATGGTCTGGTGGTGGTGATGGGGTAACTGTAGACTGGGGGGTCTCTATGGGCTGGTGGTGGTGATGGGGTAACTGTAGACTGGGGGGGGTCTCTATGGGCTGGTGGTGGTGATGGGGTAACTGTAGACTGGGGGGTCTCTATGGGCTGGTGATGGTGATGGGGTAACTGTAGACTGGGGGTGGTCTCTATGGGCTGGTGATGGTGATGGGGTAACTGTAGACTGGGGGTGGTCTCTATGGGCTGGTGGTCATGATGGGTAACTGTAGACTGGGGGGGTCTCTATGGGCTGGTGGTGGTGATGGGGTAACTGTAGACTGGGGGGGGTCTCTATGGGCTGGTGGTGGTGATGGGGTAACTGTAGACTGGGGGGTCTCTATGGGCTGGTGGTGGTGATGGGGTAACTGTAGACTGGGGGGTCTCTATGGGCTGGTGGTGGTGATGGGGTAACTGTAGACTGGGGGGTCTCTATGGGCTGGTGGTGGTGATGGGTAACTGTAGACTGGGGGGTCTCTATGGGCTGGTGGTGGTGATGGGGTAACTGGGGGTGTCTCTATGGGCTGGTGGTGGTGATGGGTAACTGTAGACTGGGGGGGGGGCCTCTATGGGCTGGTGGTGGTGATGGGTAACTGTAGACTGGGGGGTCTCTATGGGCTGGTGGTGGTGATGGGTAACTGTAGACTGGGGGGTCTCTATGGGCTGGTGGTGGTGATGGGGTAACTGTAGACTGGGGGGGTCTCTATAGGCTGGTGGTGGTGATGGGGTAACTGTAGACTGGGGGGGGTCTCTATGGGCTGGTGGTGGTGATGGGGTAACTGTAGACTGGGGGGCTCTCTATGGGCTGGTGGTGGTGATGGGGTAACTGTAGACTGGGGGAAGTCTCTATGGGCTGGTGGTGGTGATGGGGGTCTCTATGGGCTGGTGGTGGTGATGGGGTAACTGTAGACTGGGGGGTCTCTATGGGCTGGTGGTGGTGATGGGGTAACTGTAGACTGGGGGGTCTCTATGGGCTGGTGGTGGTGATGGGGTAACTGTAGACTGGGGGGGGTCTCTATGGGCTGGTGGTGGTGATGGGGTAACTGTAGACTGGGGGGTCTCTATGGGCTGGTGGTGGTGATGGGTAACTGTAGACTGGGGGGGGGGTCTCTATGGGCTGGTGGTGGTGATGGGGTAACTGTAGACTGGGGGGGGTCTCTATGGGCTGGTGGTGGTGATGGGGTAACTGTAGACTGGGGGGTCTCTATGGGCTGGTGGTGGTGATGGGTAACTGTAGACTGGGGGGGGGTCTCTATGGGCTGGTGGTGGTGATGGGGTAACTGTAGACTGGGGGGTCTCTATGGGCTGGTGGTGGTGATGGGGTAACTGTAGACTGGGGGGTCTCTATGGGCTGGTGGTGGTGATGGGGTAACTGTAGACTGGGGGGGGTCTCTATGGGCTGGTGGTGGTGATGGGTAACTGTAGACTGGGGGGTCTCTATGGGCTGGTGGTGGTGATGGGGTAACTGGGGGGTGTCTCTATGGGCTGGTGGTGGTGATGGGTAACTGTAGACTGGGGGGGGGGTCTCTATGGGCTGGTGGTGGTGATGGGGTAACTGTAGACTGGGGGGGTCTCTATGGGCTGGTGGTGGTGATGGGGTAACTGTAGACTGGGGGAGGTCTCTATGGGCTGGTGGTGGTGATGGGGTAACTGTAGACTGGGGGGGTCTCTATGGGCTGGTGGTGGTGATGGGTAACTGTAGACTGGGGGGGGTCTCTATGGGCTGGTGGTGGTGATGGGTAACTGTAGACTGGGGGGTCTCTATGGGCTGGTGGTGGTGATGGGGTAACTGTAGACTGGGGGGGGTCTCTATGGGCTGGTGGTGGTGATGGGGTAACTGTAGACTGGGGGGTCTCTATGGGCTGGTGGTGGTGATGGGGTGACTGTAGACTGGGGGGTCTCTATGGGCTGGTGGTGGTGATGGGGTAACTGTAGACTGGGGGGTCTCTATGGGCTGGTGGTGGTGATGGGTAACTGTAGACTGGGGGGGTCTCTATGGGCTGGTGGTGGTGATGGGGTAACTGTAGACTGGCGGGGTCTCTATGGGCTGGTGGTGGTGATGGGGTAACTGTAGACTGGGGGGGGGGGGTCTCTATGGGCTGGTGGTGGTGATGGGGTAACTGTAGACTGGGGGGGGTCTCTATGGGCTGGTGGTGGTGATGGGGTAACTGTAGACTGGGGGGGGGTCTCTATGGGATGGTGGTGGTGATGGGTAACTGGGGGGTCTCTATGGGCTGGTGGTGGTGATGGGTAACTGTAGACTGGGGGGGGTCTCTATGGGCTGGTGGTGGTGATGGGGTAACTGTAGACTGGGGGGTCTCTATGGGCTGGTGGTGGTGATGGGGTAACTGTAGACTGGGGGGTCTCTATGGGCTGGTGGTGGTGATGGGGTAACTGTAGACTGGGGGGTCTCTATGGGCTGGTGGTGGTGATGGGGTAACTGTAGACTGGGGGGGGTCTCTATGGGCTGGTGGTGGTGATGGGGTAACTGTAGACTGGGGGGTCTCTATGGGCTGGTGGTGGTGATGGGTAACTGTAGACTGGGGGGTCTCTATGGGCTGGTGGTGGTGATGGGGTAACTGTAGACTGGGGGGTCTCTATGGGCTGGTGGTGGTGATGGGGTAACTGTAGACTGGGGGGTTCTATTGGCTGGTGGTGGTGATGGGTAACTGTAGACTGGGGGGTCTCTATGGGCTGGTGGTGGTGATGGGTAACTGTAGACTGGGGGGGGTCTCTATGGGCTGGTGGTGGTGATGGGGTAACTGTAGACTGGGGGGTCTCTATGGGCTGGTGGTGGTGATGGGGTAACTGTAGACTGGGGGGTCTCTATGGGCTGGTGGTGGTGATGGGGTAACTGTAGACTGGGGGGGGTCTCTATGGGCTGGTGGTGGTGATGGGGTAACTGTATACTGGGGGGGTCTCTATGGGCTGGTGGTGGTGATGGGGTAACTGTAGACTGGGGGTGGTCTCTATGGGCTGGTGGTGGTGATGGGGGTCTCTATGGGCTGGTGGTGGTGATGGGGTAACTGTAGACTGGGGGGTCTCTATGGTCTGGTGGTCATGATGGGTAACTGTAGACTGGGGGGTCTCTATGGTCTGGTGGTGGTGATGGGGTAACTGTAGACTGGGGGGTCTCTATGGGCTGGTGGTGGTGATGGGGTAACTGTAGACTGGGGGGGGTCTCTATGGGCTGGTGGTGGTGATGGGGTAACTGTAGACTGGGGGGTCTCTATGGGCTGGTGATGGTGATGGGGTAACTGTAGACTGGGGGTGGTCTCTATGGGCTGGTGATGGTGATGGGGTAACTGTAGACTGGGGGTGGTCTCTATGGGCTGGTGGTCATGATGGGTAACTGTAGACTGGGGGGTCTCTATGGGCTGGTGGTGGTGATGGGGTAACTGTAGACTGGGGGGGGTCTCTATGGGCTGGTGGTGGTGATGGGGTAACTGTAGACTGGGGGGGGTCTCTATGGGCTGGTGGTGGTGATGGGGTAACTGTAGACTGGGGGGTCTCTATGGGCTGGTGGTGGTGATGGGGTAACTGTAGACTGGGGGGTCTCTATGGGCTGGTGGTGGTGATGGGTAACTGTAGACTGGGGGGTCTCTATGGGCTGGTGGTGGTGATGGGGTAACTGGGGGGTGTCTCTATGGGCTGGTGGTGGTGATGGGTAACTGTAGACTGGGGGGGGGGCCTCTATGGGCTGGTGGTGGTGATGGGTAACTGTAGACTGGGGGGTCTCTATGGGCTGGTGGTGGTGATGGGTAACTGTAGACTGGGGGGGGTCTCTATGGGCTGGTGGTGGTGATGGGGTAACTGTAGACTGGGGGGGGTCTCTATAGGCTGGTGGTGGTGATGGGGTAACTGTAGACTGGGGGGGGGGTCTCTATGGGCTGGTGGTGGTGATGGGGTAACTGTAGACTGGGGGGGCTCTCTATGGGCTGGTGGTGGTGATGGGGTAACTGTAGACTGGGGGAAGTCTCTATGGGCTGGTGGTGGTGATGGGGGGTCTCTATGGGCTGGTGGTGGTGATGGGGTAACTGTAGACTGGGGGGGGTCTCTATGGGCTGGTGGTGGTGATGGGGTAACTGTAGACTGGGGGGGTCTCTATGGGCTGGTGGTGGTGATGGGGTAACTGTAGACTGGGGGGGGTCTCTATGGGCTGGTGGTGGTGATGGGGTAACTGTAGACTGGGGGGTCTCTATGGGCTGGTGGTGGTGATGGGTAACTGTAGACTGGGGGGTCTCTATGGGCTGGTGGTGGTGATGGGGTAACTGTAGACTGGGGGGGGTCTCTATGGGCTGGTGGTGGTGATGGGGTAACTGTAGACTGGGGGGTCTCTATGGGCTGGTGGTGGTGATGGGGTAACTGTAGACTGGGGGGTCTCTATGGGCTGGTGGTGGTGATGGGGTAACTGTAGACTGGGGGGTCTCTATGGGCTGGTGGTGGTGATGGGTAACTGTAGACTGGGGGGTCTCTATGGGCTGGTGGTGGTGATGGGGTAACTGGGGGTGTCTCTATGGGCTGGTGGTGGTGATGGGGTAACTGTAGACTGGGGGGTCTCTATGGGCTGGTGGTGGTGATGGGTAACTGTAGACTGGGGGGGGTCTCTATGGGCTGGTGGTGGTGATGGGGTAACTGTAGACTGGGGGGTCTCTATGGGCTGGTGGTGGTGATGGGGTAACTGTAGACTGGGGGGGGGTCTCTATGGGCTGGTGGTGGTGATGGGGTAACTGTAGACTGGGGGGGTCTCTATGGGCTGGTGGTGGTGATGGGTAACTGTAGACTGGGGGGGGGGCCTACTATGGGCTGGTGGTGGTGATGGGTAACTGTAGACTGGGGGGGGTCTCTATGGGCTGGTGGTGGTGATGGGTAACTGTAGACTGGGGGGGTCTCTATGGGCTGGTGGTGGTGATGGGTAACTGTAGACTGGGGGGGTCTCTATAGGCTGGTGGTGGTGATGGGGTAACTGTAGACTGGGGGGGGGTCTCTATGGGCTGGTGGTGGTGATGGGGTAACTGTAGACTGGGGGGCTCTCTATGGGCTGGTGGTGGTGATGGGGTAACTGTAGACTGGGGGAAGTCTCTATGGGCTGGTGGTGGTGATGGGGGTCTCTATGGGCTGGTGGTGGTGATGGGGTAACTGTAGACTGGGGGGGGTCTCTATGGGCTGGTGGTGGTGATGGGGTAACTGTAGACTGGGGGGGGTCTCTATGGGCTGGTGGTGGTGATGGGGTAACTGTAGACTGGGGGGGGTCTCTATGGGCTGGTGGTGGTGATGGGGTAACTGTAGACTGGGGGGTCTCTATGGGCTGGTGGTGGTGATGGGTAACTGTAGACTGGGGGGGGGGTCTCTATGGGCTGGTGGTGGTGATGGGGTAACTGTAGACTGGGGGGGGTCTCTATGGGCTGGTGGTGGTGATGGGGTAACTGTAGACTGGGGGGTCTCTATGGGCTGGTGGTGGTGATGGGTAACTGTAGACTGGGGGGTCTCTATGGGCTGGTGGTGGTGATGGGGTAACTGTAGACTGGGGGGTCTCTATGGGCTGGTGGTGGTGATGGGGTAACTGTAGACTGGGGGGTCTCTATGGGCTGGTGGTGGTGATGGGGTAACTGTAGACTGGGGGGGGTCTCTATGGGCTGGTGGTGGTGATGGGTAACTGTAGACTGGGGGGGTCTCTATGGGCTGGTGGTGGTGATGGGGTAACTGTAGACTGGGGGGTCTCTATGGGCTGGTGGTGGTGATGGGGTAACTGTAGACTGGGGGGTCTCTATGGGCTGGTGGTGGTGATGGGGTGACTGTAGACTGGGGGGGGTCTCTATGGGCTGGTGGTGGTGATGGGGTAACTGTAGACTGGGGGGGTCTCTATGGGCTGGTGGTGGTGATGGGTAACTGTAGACTGGGGGGGTCTCTATGGGCTGGTGGTGGTGATGGGGTAACTGTAGACTGGGGGGGGGTCTCTATGGGCTGGTGGTGGTGATGGGTAACTGTAGACTGGGGGGGGTCTCTATGGGCTGGTGGTGGTGATGGGGTAACTGGGGGGGGGAGCTCCAGTAGAGCTCGTTGGCCAGTATATCACAGACAGACTCAGGGTGTGGGGTCTCTTTCTCCTCAGGTCTCCAGTAGAGCTCGTTGACCAGTAGATCACAGACAGACTCAGGGTGTGGGGTCTCCAGTATAGGTCTCCAGTAGAGCTCGTTGGCCAGTAGATCACAGACAGACTCAGGGTGTGGGGTCTCTTTCTCCTCAGGTCTCCAGTAGAGCTCGTTGACCAGTAGATCACAGACAGACTCAGGGTGTGGGGTCTCTTTCTCCTCAGGTCTCCAGTAGAGCTCGTTGACCAGTAGATCACAGACAGACTCAGGGTGTGGGGTCTCTTTCTCCTCAGGTCTCCAGTAGAGCTCGTTGGCCAGTAGATCACAGACAGACTCAGGGTGTGGGGTCTCTTTCTCCTCAGGTCTCCAGTATAGTGTCTGTATGGAGGTCAGGAGCGTGTGTGTGTACGGAGGTCAGGAGTGTGTGTGTGTACGGAGGTCAGGAGTGTGTGTGTGTATGGAGTTCAGGAGTGTGTGTGTGTATGGAGGTCAGGAGTGTGTGTGTGTACGGAGGTCAGGAGCGTGTGTGTGTACAGAGGGCAGGAGTGTGTGTGTACGGAGATCAGGATTGTGTGTGTGTACGGAGGTCAGGAGTGTGTGTGTGTACGGAGGTCAGGAGCGTGTGTGTGTACGGAGGGCAGGAGCATCTGTGTGTACGGAGGGCAGGAGTGTGTGTGTGTACGGAGGGCAGGAGTGTGTGTGTGCTGACACAGTCCTTTTACGGTTTCGCAGTCACTCTGGGGTCATACTTCGGTCTCGCAGTCACTCTGGGGTCGTACTGTGATCTCACAGTCACTCTGTGTTCGCAGTGCGGTCTCACAGTCACTCTGGGATCGTAGTGTTGTCTCACAGTCACTCTGTGGTCGTAGTGAGGTCTCACAGTCACTCTGGGGTCGTAGTGCGGGTCTCACAGCCACTCTGGGGTCGTAGTGAGGTCTCACGGTCACTCTGTGTTCGCACTGCGGTCTCACAGTCACTCTGGGGTCGTACTGTGGTCTCACAGTCACTCTGTGGTCGTAGTGAGGTCTCACAGTCACTCTGGGGTCGTAGTGCGGGTCTCACAGCCACTCTGGGGTCGTAGTGAGGTCTCACGGTCACTCTGTGTTCGCACTGCGGTCTCACAGTCACTCTGTGTTCGCACTGCGGTCTCACAGTCACTCTGTGTTCGCACTGCGGTCTCACAGTCACTCTGGGGTCGTACTGTGGTCTCACAGTCACTCTGTGGTCGTAGTGGGGTCTCACAGTCACTCTGTGTTCGCAGTGCGGTCTCACAGTCACTCTGTGTTCGCACTGCGGTCTCACAGTCACTCTGGAGTCGTACTGTGGTCTCACAGTCACTCTGTGGTCGTAGTGAGGTCTCACAGTCACTCTGGGGTCGTAGTGAGGTCTCACAGTCACTCTGGGGTCGTAGTGCGGGTCTCACAGTCACTCTGGGGTCGTAGTGTGGTCTCACAGTCACTCTGGGGTCGTAGTCCAGTTCCATTCAGACAGTCTCTTTGTGGTCCTGTTAGCTCCAGACTGTCTGTCTTCTTGACCCCTCTGACTCCACATAGGTCCTGACCACTCCCGTTCCTCATGACCAACTGCACCGTCCGGGGCTTGGGGACGGGGGTGAAGGTAAGGGAAGGGTATACGGGACTGGGGAGAGTGGAGGAGATGGGGTAAGGAATAGAGTTAGGGGTAGGATTAGGGGTAGAGTTAGGGGTAGAGTTAGTGGTAGATTTAGGGAAAGGGGTAGAGATAGGGATAGAGATAGGGGTAGTGGTAGAGTTAGGGAAAGGAATAGAGATAGGGGTAGTGGTAGAGTTAGGGGTAGAGATAGGGGTAGTGGTAGGGGTAGAGATAGGGGTAGTGGTAGAGATAGGGGTAGAGATAGGGGTAGTGGTAGTGGTAGAGATAGGGGTAGAGATAGGGGTAGTGGTGGAGTTAGGGGTAGAGATAGGAGTAGTGGTAGGGGTAGAGATAGGGGTAGAGATAGGGGTAGTGGTGGAGTTAGGGGTAGAGATAGGAGTAGTGGTAGAGATAGGGGTATGGGTAGAGATAGGGGTAGTGGTAGAGATAGGGGTAGAGATAGGGGTAGTGGTAGAGATAGGGGTAGTGGTAGAGATAGGGATAGAGATAGGGGTAGTGGTAGAGATAGGGATAGAGATAGGGGTAGTGGTAGAGATAGGGGTAGTGGTAGAGATAGGGGTAGTGGTAGAGATAGGGGTAGTGGTAGAGATAGGGGTAGTGGTAGAGATAGGGATAGAGATAGGGGTAGTGGTAGAGATAGGGGTAGTGGTAGAGATAGGGATAGAGATAGGGGTAGTGGTAGAGATAGGGGTAGAGATAGGGGTAGTGGTAGAGTTAGGGGTAGTGGTAGAGATAGGGGTAGTGGTAGAGATAGGGGTAGAGATAGGGGTAGTGGTAGAGATAGGGATAGAGATAGGGGTAGTGGTAGAGATAGGGGTAGTGGTAGAGATAGGGATAGAGATAGGGGTAGTGGTAGAGATAGGGGTAGTGGTAGAGATAGGGGTATGGGTAGAGATAGGGGTAGTGGTAGAGATAGGGGTAGTGGTAGAGATAGGGGTAGTGGTAGAGATAGGGGTAGTGGTAGAGATAGGGATAGAGATAGGGGTAGTGGTAGAGATAGGGATAGAGACAGGGGTAGTGGTAGAGATAGGGGTAGTGGTAGAGATAGGGATAGAGATAGGGGTAGTGGTAGAGATAGGGGTAGTGGTAGAGATAGGGGTATGGGTAGAGATAGGGGTAGTGGTAGAGATAGGGGTAGTGGTAGAGATAGGGGTAGTGGTAGAGATAGGGGTAGTGGTAGAGATAGGGGTAGTGGTAGAGATAGGGATAGAGATAGGGGTAGTGGTAGAGATAGGGGTAGGGGTAGGGGTAGTGGTAGGGGTAGGGGTAGAGATAGGGGTAGAGATAGGGGTAGTGGTAGGGGTAGAGATAGGGGTAGGGGTAGAGATAGGGGTAGGGGTAGAGATAGGGGTAGGGGTAGAGATAGGGGTAGTGGTAGGGGTAGGGGTAGAGATAGGGGTAGTGTTAGGGGTAGGGGTAGAGATAGGGGTAGTGGTAGGGGTAGGGGTAGAGATAGGGGTAGAGATAGGCGTAGTGGTAGGGGTAGAGATAGGGGTAGTGGTAGAGATAGGGATAGAGATAGGGGTAGTGGTAGTGGTAGAGATAGGGGTAGAGATAGGGCTAGTGGTGGAGTTAGGGGTAGAGATAGGGGTAGTGGTAGAGATAGGGGTAGAGATAGGGATAGAGATAGGGGTAGTGGTGGAGTTAGGGGTAGAGATAGGGGTAGTGGTAGAGATAGGGGTATGGGTAGAGATAGGGGTAGTGGTAGAGATAGGGGTAGTGGTAGAGATAGGGGTATGGGTAGAGATAGGGGTAGTGGTAGAGATAGGGGTAGAGATAGGGGTAGGGGTAGAGATAGGGGTAGGGGTAGAGATAGGGGTAGTGGTAGGGGTAGGGGTAGAGATAGGGGTAGTGGTAGGGGTAGGGGTAGAGATAGGGGTAGTGGTAGGGGTAGGGGTAGAGATAGGGGTAGAGATAGGGGTAGTGGTAGGGGTAGAGATAGGGGTAGTGGTAGGGGTAGAGATAGGGGTAGTGGTAGGGTTAGAGATAGGTGTAGTGGTATGGGTAGGGGTAGAGATAGGGGTAGTGGTAGAGATAGGGATAGAGATAGGGGTCGTGGTAGAGATAGGGGTAGTGGTAGAGATAGGGGTATGGGTAGAGATAGGGGTAGTGGTAGAGATAGGGGTAGAGATAGGGGTAGGGGTAGAGATAGGGGTAGTGGTAGAGATAGGGGTAGTGGTAGAGATAGGGGTATGGGTAGAGATAGGGGTAGTGGTAGAGATAGGGGTAGTGGTAGAGATAGGGGTATGGGTAGAGATAGGGGTAGTGGTAGAGATAGGGGTAGAGATAGGGGTATGGGTAGAGATAGGGGTAGTGGTAGAGATAGGGGTAGAGATAGGGGCAGGGGTAGAGATAGGGGTAGGGGTAGAGATAGGGGTAGTGGTAGGGGTAGGGGTAGAGATAGGGGTAGTGGTAGGGGTAGGGGTAGAGATAGGGGTAGGGGTAGGGGTAGAGATAGGGGTAGAGATAGGGGTAGTGGTAGGGGTAGAGATAGGGGTAGTGGTAGGGGTAGAGATAGGGGTAGTGGTAGGGTTAGAGATAGGTGTAGTGGTATGGGTAGGGGTAGAGATAGGGGTAGTGGTAGAGATAGGGGTAGTGGTAGAGATAGGGGTAGTGGTAGGGATAGAGATAGGGGTAGTGGTAGAGTTAAGGGTAGAGATCGGGGTAGGGGTAGAGATAGGGGTAGAGATAGGGGTAGTGGTAGAGATAGGGTTAGAGATAGGGGTAGTGGTAGAGTTAGGGGTAGAGATAGGGGTAGAGATAGGGGTAGTGGTAGAGATAGGGGTAGAGATGGGGGTAGAGATAGGGATAGAGATAGAGATAGTGGTAGAGTTAGGGATAGAGATAGGGGTAGAGATAGGGGTAGGGGTAGAGGTAGAGATAGGGGTAGTGGTAGGGGTAGGGGTAGAGATAGCGGTAGACATAGGGGTAGTGGTAGAGTTAGGGATAGAGATAGGGGTAGAGATAGGGGTAGGGGTAGAGATAGGGGTAGGGGTAGAGGTAGAGATAGGGGTAGTGGTAGGGGTAGAGATAGCGGTAGAGATAGGGGTAGTGGTAGAGTTAGGGGTAGAGATCGGGGTAGTGGTAGAGATAGGGGTAGAGATAGGGGTAGTGGTAGAGTTAGGGGTAGAGATAGGGGTAGAGATAGGGGGAGTGGTAGAGTTAGGGGTAAAGATAGGGGTAGTGGTAGAGATAGGGGTAGAGATGGGGGTAGAGATAGGGATAGAGATAGTGGTAGAGTTAGGGCTAGAGATAGGGGTAGAGATAGGGGTAGGGGTAGAGGTAGAGATAGGGGTAGTGGTAGGGGTAGGGGTAGAGATAGCGGTAGACATAGGGGTAGTGGTAGAGTTAGGGATAGAGATAGGGGTAGAGATAGGGGTAGGGGTAGAGGTAGAGATAGGGGTAGTGGTAGGGGTAGGGGTAGAGATGGGGGTAGAGATAGGGATAGAGATAGGGGTAGTGGTAGAGGTAGAGATAGGGGTAGTGGTAGAGGTAGAGATAGGGGTAGTGGTAGAGGTAGAGATAGGGGTAGTGGTAGGGGTAGGGGTAGGGTTTGGTCTAGGCACAGCCCTGTCAGGAAGTGTCTCCTCATTGGGCAGGGTAAAGGGACTGCTGAACCGAATAGCCTGGCTCGTTTCGAACCTCTCGGAACGTTGCAGGTGCACCTGGGTCGACCGTGACGCGTCCCGCACGTTGATGAATCCGATGACATCTCTGGGGGGGTCGGGTTCGGGCCAGGTGGGCAGGTACGGAATCAGGTACGCTTTCTCCAGACAGGCCAATCCCGGGTGGAGGGGCGGAGCTTCCACTGGCTCCCGGACACGCACCTAGATTGATTGAAACGATTGATCACAATATTGAGGACACTTTTTTTGTTAAAGAATACAAATAAACAAATCTACAGCTGCTTTTAAAAGAGCACGGTACATTAAGGTAAAGTACGGAGCAATGCATTCTGATACCTTTGTTTTCAGGGGGTTCTGGGAGTTGGAGTTCTGGGTTCCGGAGGAGACGGGGCCGGCGCTGCTAGCGTTAGCGTTGCCGATCACCACGGCGTATTTAGGGCTGAACAGCTTCCTGGCGTTAGCTGCGGAGAGAGAAGCGACGGGGGTGGCCCGGGGGAGGGGCTCTGGCTCCGGTTCCGTCTCCGTGGTGAACCTGCGGAGGTCGACCCCGCTGGATGTCAGGTAGAGGTCCCGGAACAGCTGGTCAAAGGAGTCAACCGCCTGGCCCGTTACCAAGGTGACCAGGTGTCTGTCCAAACGAGACGCCATCCAGGTGAAACTGGAGGGGAGGAGCACACACACAGACACAGACAGGGGTCGGGGGGTCAGAGGTCGTCACTACAAAGATCCTTCCATTGAGGACGTTTGAAAAGGTCACGAGGACGTTGATATATGCCTTCCTCGGCGATCACAAAAAAAATGAAATGGCACAAGTGATATTCGGAGGCGATGGATGCTGCTTCGACCACATGAAGTGATAGCAAGCCGGGAGAATACTTGATGATACTTGTTGTTTTTAATTATTAAGCCTTCCCCAAGCCTTCTAGTCCTCAGAATGAAAACCTAAACTTAACCCTTTGTGTTGTTTCTGTTTAAACCCTGTAACCATGGAGAATTAACCCTGTAACCATGGAGAATTAACCCTGTAACCATGGAGAATTAACCCTGTAACCATGGAGAAATAACCCTGTAACCATGGAGAATTAACCCTGTAACCACGCGGAATTAACCCTGTAACCACGCGGAATTAACCTGTAACCATGCGGAATTAGCCCTGTAACCATGCGAATTAGCCCTGTAACCATGCAGAATTAACCCTGTAACCACGCGGAATTAACCCTGTAACCACGCGAAATTAACCCTGTAACCATGCAGAATTAACCCTGTAACCACGCGGAATTAACCTGTAACCACACGGAATTGACCATGTAACCACACGGAATTGACCATGTAACCACGCGGAATTAACCCTGCAACCATGCAGAATTAACCCTGTAACCATGCGGAATTTACCGTGTAACCATGGAGAATTAACCATGTAACCATGTAGAATTGACTCTATACCCACACGGAATTAACTCTGTAACCATGCAGAAGTAACCCTGTAACCATGCGGAATTATACCCTGTAACTATGCGGAATTAACCCTGTAACCATGCAGAATTAACTGTAACCATGGAGAATTAACCCTGTAACCACGCAGAAGTAACCCTGTAACCACGTGGAATTAACCCTGTAACCCTGCAGAATTAACCCTGTAACCATGCAGAAGTAACCCTGTAACCACATGGAATTAACCCTGTAACCATGGAGAATTAACCCTGTAACCATGCGGAATAAACCCTGTAACCACGCGGAATAAACCCTGTAACCACGCGGAATAAACCCTGTAACCACGCGGAATTAACCCTGTAACCATGGAGAATTAACCCTGTAACCATGCGGAATTAATTGGCAACTTTAAAAGGAAAATTATGATATCAGGTCAGAGGGTTAGGAGTCATAGGGTTAGGGCTCAGAGGGTTAGGGATCAGAGGTTAGGGGTCAGAGGGTTAGGAGTCATAGGGTTAGGAGTCATAGGGTTAGGGGTCAGAGGGTTAGGGATCAGAGGTTAGGGGTCAGAGGGTTAGGAGTCATAGGGTTAGGAGTCAGAGGGTTAGGGGTCAGAGGGTTAGGAGTCATAGGGTTAGGGGTCAGAGGGTTAGGGATCAGAGGTTAGGGGTCAGAGGGTTAGGAGTCATAGGGTTAGGAGTCAGAGGGTTAGGAGTCAGAGGGTTAGGGGTCAGAGGGTTAGGGATCAGAGGTTAGGGGTCAGAGGGTTAGGAGTCATAGGGTTAGGAGTCATAGGGTTAGGGGTCAGAGGTTTAGGGGTCATAGGGTTAGGGGTCAGAGGGTTAGGGATCAGAGGGTAAGGAGTCAGAGGGTTAGGAGTCAGAGGGTTAGGGGTCAGAGGGTTAGGAGTCAGAGGGTTAGGGGTCAGAGGGTTAGGGGTCAGACGGTTAGGGGTCAGAGGTCAGGGTACCTGTACGATCCAGAAACAGCCTTGTCTCCATCTATCAACAGGAACCTGTGACCCAGCCGTCCTCTCACCCTGGTACACGACCTGCTGAAGAACTCTGCTCCCCCTGACACACGCACACGCAGGCTCTGCAGGACAGAGTGGTGTTGAGAGGACAGTGGACAGCAGGACAGAGTGGTGTTGAGAGGACAGTGGACAGCAGGACAGAATGACTAGTGTGTTGAGAGGACAGTGGACAGCAGGACAGAGTGGTGTTGAGAGGACAGTGGACAGCAGGACAGAGTGGTGTGTTGAGAGGACAGTGGACAGCAGGACAGAGTGGTGTTGAGAGGACAGTGGACAGCAGGACAGAGTGGTGTGTTGAGAGGACAGTGGACAGCAGGACAGAGTGGTGTGTTGAGAGGACAGTGGACAGCAGGACATAATGACTGGTGTGTTGAGAGGACAGTGGACAGCAGGACATAATGACTGGTATGTTGAGAGGACAGTGGACAGCAGGACAGAGTGGTGTTGAGAGGACAGTGGACAGCAGGACAGAGTGGTGTGTTGAGAGGACAGTGGACAGCAGGACAGAGTGGTGTGTTGAGAGGACAGTGGACAGCAGGACATAATGACTGGTGTGTTGAGAGGACAGTGGACAGCAGGACATAATGACTGGTATGTTGAGAGGACAGTGGACAGCAGGACAGAGTGGTGTTGAGAGGACAGTGGACAGCAGGACAGAGTGGTGTGTTGAGAGGACAGTGGACAGCAGGACAGAGTGGTGTGTTGAGAGGACAGTGGACAGCAGGACATAATGACTGGTGTGTTGAGAGGACAGTGGACAGCAGGACATAATGACTGGTATGTTGAGAGGACAGTGGACAGCAGGACAGAGTGGTGTTGAGAGGACAGTGGACAGCAGGACAGAGTGGTGTGTTGAGAGGACAGTGGACAGCAGGACAAAGTGGTGTGTTGAGAGGACAGTGGACAGCAGGACAAAGTGGTGTTGAGAGGACAGTGGACAGCAGGACATAATGACTGGTGTGTTGAGAGGACAGTGGACAGCAGGACATAATGACTGGTATGTTGAGAGGACAGTGGACAGCAGGACAGAGTGGTGTTGAGAGGACAGTGGACAGCAGGACAGAGTGGTGTGTTGAGAGGACAGTGGACAGCAGGACAAAGTGGTGTTGAGAGGACAGCAGGACAGAGTGGTGTTGAGAGGACAGTGGACAGCAGGACAGAGTGGTGTGTTGAGAGGACAGTGGACAGCAGGACAAAGTGGTGTTGAGAGGACAGTGGACAGCAGGACATAATGACTGGTGTGTTGAGAGGACAGTGGACAGCAGGACATAATGACTGGTATGTTGAGAGGACAGTGGACAGCAGGACAGAGTGGTGTTGAGAGGACAGTGGACAGCAGGACAGAGTGGTGTGTTGAGAGGACAGTGGACAGCAGGACAAAGTGGTGTTGAGAGGACAGCAGGACAGAGTGGTGTTGAGAGGACAGTGGACAGCAGGACAGAGTGGTGTGTTGAGAGGACAGTGGACAGCAGGACAAAGTGGTGTTGAGAGGACAGTGGACAGCAGGACATAATGACTGGTGTGTTGAGAGGACAGTGGACAGCAGGACATAATGACTGGTATGTTGAGAGGACAGTGGACAGCAGGACAGAGTGGTGTTGAGAGGACAGTGGACAGCAGGACAGAGTGGTGTTGAGAGGTCAGTGGACAGCAGGACATAATGACTGGTGTGTTCAGAGGACAGCAGGACATAATGACTGGTGTGTTGAGAGGACAGTGGACAGCAGGACAGAGTGGTGTTGAGAGGACAGTGGACAGCAGGACAGAGTGGTGTTGAGAGGACAGCAGGACAGAGTGGTGTTGAGAGGACAGTGGACAGCAGGACAGAGTGGTGTGTTGAGAGGACAGTGGACAGCAGGACAAAGTGGTGTTGAGAGGACAGTGGACAGCAGGACATAATGACTGGTGTGTTGAGAGGACAGTGGACAGCAGGACATAATGACTGGTATGTTGAGAGGACAGTGGAGAGCAGTACATAATGATTGGTGTGTTGAGAGGACAATGAACAGCAGGACAGAGTGGTGCTGAGAGGACAGTGGACAGCAGGACAGAGTGGTGTTGAGAGGACAGTAGACAGCAGGACAGAGTGGTGTTGAGAGGACAGTGGACAGCAGGAGAGAGTGGTGTTGAGAGGACAGTGGACAGCAGGACAGAGTGGTGTTGAGAGGACAGTGGACAGCAGGACAGAGTGGTGTTGAGAGGTCAGTGGACAGCAGGACATAATGACTGGTGTGTTCAGAGGACAGCAGGACATAATGACTGGTGTGTTGAGAGGACAGTGGACAGCAGGACAGAGTGGTGTTGAGAGGACAGTGGACAGCAGGACAGAGTGGTGTTGAGAGGTCAGTGGACAGCAGGACATAATGACTGGTGTGTTCAGAGGACAGCAGGACATAATGACTGGTGTGTTGAGAGGACAGTGGACAGCAGGACAGAGTGGTGTTGAGAGGACAGTGGAGAGCAGGACATAATGACTGGTGTGTTGAGAGGACAATGGTCAGCAGGACAGAGTTGTGTTGAGAGGACAGAGGACAGCAGGACATAATGACTAGTGTGTTGAGAGGATAGTGGACAGCAGGACAGAGTGGTGTTGAGAGGACAGTGGAGAGCAGGACATAATGACTAGTGTGTTGAGAGGACAGTGGACAGCAGGACAGAGTGGTGTTGAGAGGACAGTGAACAGCAGGACAGAGTGGTGTGTTGAGAGGACAGTGGACAGCAGGACACAGTGGTGTTGAGAGGACAGTGGACAGCAGGACAGAGTGGTGTTGAGAGGACAGTGGACAGCAGGACACACTGGTGTTGAGAGGACAGTGGACAGCAGGACAGAGTGGTGTTGAGAGGACAGTGGACAGCAGGACAGAGTGGTGTTGAGAGGACAGTGGACAGCAGGACAGAGTGGTGTTGAGAGGACAGTGGACAGCAGGACAGAATGACTGGTGTTTACAGTAAGTGGTTCAACAGGTAGACATGTCTGTCTGTTCTGTGGGTGTGACCCGGTGTCTGTC
>NW_027016550.1:370812-408312 GCF_036934945.1 Oncorhynchus masou masou | reverse complement strand
TGCTGCTCAACCAGTCTGTGACTAAGGTCGGTGCTGCTCAACCAGTCTGTGACTAAGGTCGGTGCTGCTCAACCAGTCTGTGACTAAGGTCGGTGCTGCTCAACCAGTCTGTGACTAAGGTCGGTGCTGCTCAACCAGTCTGTGACCCTGGTCGGTGCTGCTCAACCAGTCTGTGACTAAGGTCGGTGCTGCTCAACCAGTCTGTGACTAAGGTCGGTGCTGCTCAACCAGTCTGTGACTAAGGTCGGTGCTGCTCAACCAGTCTGTGACTAAGGTCGGTGCTGCTCAACCAGTCTGTGACTAAGGTCGGTGCTGCTCAACCAGTCTGTGACTAAGGTCGGTGCTGCTCAACCAGTCTGTGACTAAGGTCGGTGCTGCTCAACCAGTCTGTGACCCCGGTCGGTGCTGCTCAACCAGTCTGTGACTAAGGTCGGTGCTGTTCAACCAGTCTGTGACTAAGGTCGGTGCTGCTCAACTAGTCTGTGACTAAGGTCGGTGCTGCTCAACCAGTCTGTGACTAAGGTCGGTGCTGCTCAACCAGTCTGTGACTAAGGTCGGTGCTGCTCAACCAGTCTGTGACTAAGGTCGGTGCTGCTCAACCAGTCTGTGACCCCGGTCGGTGCTGCTCAACCAGTCTGTGACCCCGGTCGGTGCTGCTCAACCAGTCTGTGACTAAGGTCGGTGCTGCTCAACCAGTCTGTGACTAAGGTCGGTGCTGCTCAACCAGTCTGTGACTAAGGTCGGTGCTGTTCAACCAGTCTGTGACCCCGGTCGGTGCTGCTCAACCAGTCTGTGACCCCGGTCGGTGCTGCTCAACCAGTCTGTGACTAAGGTCGGTGCTGCTCAACCAGTCTGTGACTAAGGTCGGTGCTGTTCAACCAGTCTGTGACTAAGGTCGGTGCTGCTCAACCAGTCTGTGACTAAGGTCGGTGCTGTTCAACCAGTCTGTGACTAAGGTCGGTGCTGTTCAACCAGTCTGTGACTAAGGTCGGTGCTGCTCAACCAGTCTGTGACCCCGGTCGGTGCTGCTCAACCAGTCTGTGACTAAGGTCGGTGCTGCTCAACCAGTCTGTGACTAAGGTCGGTGCTGCTCAACCAGTCTGTGACTAAGGTCGGTGCTGCTCAACCAGTCTGTGACTAAGCTCGGTGCTGCTCAACCAGTCTGTGACTAAGGTCGGTGCTGCTCAACCAGTCTGTGACTAAGGTCGGTGCTGCTCAACCAGTCTGTGACTAAGGTCGGTGCTGTTCAACCAGTCTGTGACTAAGGTCGGTGCTGCTCAACCAGTCTGTGACTAAGGTCGGTGCTGTTCAACCAGTCTGTGACTAAGGTCGGTGCTGTTCAACCAGTCTGTGACTAAGGTCGGTGCTGCTCAACCAGTCTGTGACCCCGGTCGGTGCTGCTCAACCAGTCTGTGACTAAGGTTGGTGCTGCTCAACCAGTCTGTGACTAAGGTCGGTGCTGCTCAACCAGTCTGTGACTAAGGTCGGTGCTGCTCAACCAGTCTGTGACTAAGGTCGGTGCTGCTCAACCAGTCTGTGACTAAGGTCGGTGCTGTTCAACCAGTCTGTGACTAAGGTCGGTGCTGCTCAACCAGTCTGTGACCCTGGTCGGTGCTGTTCAACCAGTCTGTGACTAAGGTCGGTGCTGCTCAACCAGTCTGTGACTAAGGTCGGTGCTGCTCAACCAGTCTGTGACTAAGGTCAGTGCTGCTCAACCAGTCTGTGACCCCGGTCGGTGCTGCTCAACCAGTCTGTGACTAAGGTCGGTGCTGCTCAACCAGTCTGTGACTAAGGTTGGTGCTGCTCAACCAGTCTGTGACTAAGGTCGGTGCTGCTCAACCAGTCTGTGACTAAGGTCGGTGCTGTTCAACCAGTCTGTGACTAAGGTCGGTGCTGCTCAACCAGTCTGTGACTAAGGTCGGTGCTGCTCAACCAGTCTGTGACCCCGGTCGGTGCTGCTCAACCAGTCTGTGACTAAGGTCGGTGCTGCTCAACCAGTCTGTGACTAAGGTCGGTGCTGCTCAACCAGTCTGTGACCCCGGTCGGTGCTGCTCAACCAGTCTGTGACCCCGGTCGGTGCTGCTCAACCAGTCTGTGATCCCGGTCGGTGCTGCTCAACCAGTCTGTGACTAAGGTCGGTGCTGCTCAACCAGTCTGTGACTAAGGTCGGTGCTGCTCAACCAGTCTGTGACTAAGGTCGGTGCTGTTCAACCAGTCTGTGACCCCGGTCGGTGCTGCTCAACCAGTCTGTGACCCCGGTCGGTGCTGCTCAACCAGTCTGTGACTAAGGTCGGTGCTGCTCAACCAGTCTGTGACTAAGGTCGGTGCTGTTCAACCAGTCTGTGACTAAGGTCGGTGCTGCTCAACCAGTCTGTGACTAAGGTCGGTGCTGTTCAACCAGTCTGTGACTAAGGTCGGTGCTGTTCAACCAGTCTGTGACTAAGGTCGGTGCTGCTCAACCAGTCTGTGACCCCGGTCGGTGCTGCTCAACCAGTCTGTGACTAAGGTCGGTGCTGCTCAACCAGTCTGTGACTAAGGTCGGTGCTGCTCAACCAGTCTGTGACCCCGGTCGGTGCTGCTCAACCAGTCTGTGACTAAGGTCGGTGCTGCTCAACCAGTCTGTGACTAAGGTCGGTGCTGCTCAACCAGTCTGTGACCCCGGTCGGTGCTGCTCAACCAGTCTGTGACTAAGGTCGGTGCTGCTCAACCAGTCTGTGACTAAGGTCGGTGCTGCTCAACCAGTCTGTGACTAAGGTCGGTGCTGCTCAACCAGTCTGTGACTAAGGTCGGTGCTGCTCAACCAGTCTGTGACTAAGGTCGGTGCTGTTCAACCAGTCTGTGACTAAGGTCGGTGCTGCTCAACCAGTCTGTGACTAAGGTCGGTGCTGTTCAACCAGTCTGTGACTAAGGTCGGTGCTGTTCAACCAGTCTGTGACTAAGGTCGGTGCTGCTCAACCAGTCTGTGACCCCGGTCGGTGCTGCTCAACCAGTCTGTGACTAAGGTCGGTGCTGCTCAACCAGTCTGTGACTAAGGTCGGTGCTGCTCAACCAGTCTGTGACTAAGGTCGGTGCTGCTCAACCAGTCTGTGACTAAGGTCGGTGCTGCTCAACCAGTCTGTGACTAAGGTCGGTGCTGTTCAACCAGTCTGTGACTAAGGTCGGTGCTGCTCAACCAGTCTGTGACCCTGGTCGGTGCTGTTCAACCAGTCTGTGACTAAGGTCGGTGCTGCTCAACCAGTCTGTGACTAAGGTCGGTGCTGCTCAACCAGTCTGTGACTAAGGTCGGTGCTGCTCAACCAGTCTGTGACCCCGGTCGGTGCTGCTCAACCAGTCTGTGACTAAGGTCGGTGCTGCTCAACCAGTCTGTGACTAAGGTCGGTGCTGCTCAACCAGTCTGTGACCCTGGTCGGTGCTGCTCAACCAGTCTGTGACTAAGGTCGGTGCTGCTCAACCAGTCTGTGACTAAGGTCGGTGCTGCTCAACCAGTCTGTGACTAAGGTCGGTGCTGCTCAACCAGTCTGTGACTAAGGTCGGTGCTGCTCAACCAGTCTGTGACTAAGGTCGGTGCTGTTCAACCAGTCTGTGACTAAGGTCGGTGCTGCTCAACCAGTCTGTGACTAAGGTCGGTGCTGCTCAACCAGTCTGTGACCCCGGTCGGTGCTGCTCAACCAGTCTGTGACTAAGGTCGGTGCTGCTCAACCAGTCTGTGACTAAGGTCGGTGCTGCTCAACCAGTCTGTGACCCCGGTCGGTGCTGCTCAACCAGTCTGTGACCCCGGTCGGTGCTGCTCAACCAGTCTGTGACTAAGGTCGGTGCTGCTCAACCAGTCTGTGACCCCGGTCGGGGTTCATAGTCTCCTGACAGTCTTAGACCAGGCACCAGGCGCGCGAGTGTGTTACCATAGTTACCTTCAGGTGTCCCGGGTGCATGGCGGCCCTCTCGGCCATAGACAGGAAGTGAGGTAACGCTGCTCTTTCCAACAGGATGTAGACAGACACTTTCCTCTTAAAGCAGACCTCCAGGAGGTCTCTGAAGATATCTACGTCTGTAAACTGGTCCATAACCACCGCAATCACCTACACACACACACACACACACACACACACACACACACACACACACACACACACACACACACACACACACACACACAGGTCAAGACACATGTTAGAATACATGATAGGGTGGTAGGTTGTCTACCGGTTAGATCTTTGGGCCAGTAACCTTCGGGTAGCCTAGTGGTTAGATCTTTGGGCCAGTAACCAGCAGGTAGCCTAGTGGTTAGATCTTTGGGCCAGTAACCAGCAGGTAGCCTAGTGGTTAGATCTTTGGGCCAGTAACCAGCAGGTAGCCTAGAGGTTAGATCTTTGGGCCAGTAACTGGCAGGTAGCCTAGTGGTTAGATCTTTGGGCCAGTAACCGGCAGGTAGCCTAGAGGTTAGATCTTTGGGCCAGTAACCAGCAGGTAGCCTAGAGGTTAGATCTTTGGGCCAGTAACCAGCAAGTAGCCTAGTGGTTAGAGCAGGTAGCCTAGTGGTTAGAGCGTTGGGCCAGTAACCAGCAGGTAGCCTAGTGGTTAGAGCAGGTAGCCTAGTGGTTAGATCTTTGGGCCAGTAACCAGCAGGTAGCCTAGTGGTTAGAGCAGGTAGCCTAGTGGTTCGATCTTTGGGCCAGTAACCAGCAGGTAGCCTAGTGGTTAGAGCAGGTAGCCTAGTGGTTAGATCTTTGGGCCAGTAACCAGCAGGTAGCCTAGTGGTTAGAGCAGGTAGCCTAGTGGTTAGAGCGTTAGGCAGGTAACCAGCAGGTAGCCTAGAGGTTAGATCTTTGGGCCAGTAACCAGCAGGTAGCTTAGCAGTTAAGCCGTTAGGGCCAGTAACCAGCAGGTAGCCTAGTGGTTAGAGCAGGTAGCCTAGTGGTTAGAGCGTTAGGCAGGTAACCTGCAGGTAGCC
The DNA here is from genome assembly GCF_036934945.1 of Oncorhynchus masou masou. Classification (NCBI taxonomy): domain Eukaryota; kingdom Metazoa; phylum Chordata; class Actinopteri; order Salmoniformes; family Salmonidae; genus Oncorhynchus; species Oncorhynchus masou. The sequence continues at coordinate 403,364 of NW_027016550.1, read as the reverse complement.
TAGTGGTTAGAGCTTTGGGCCAGAAACTGACAGGTATTCTAGAGGTTAGATCTTTGGGCCAGTAACTAGCAGGTAGCCTAGTGGTTAGTGATGTGGGCCAGTAACCATTAGGTAGCCTAGTGGTTAGTGCTGTGGGTCAGTAACCAGCAGGTAGCCTAGTGGTTAGAGCTTTGGGCCAGTAACCTGCAGGTAGCCTAGTGGTTAGAGCGTTGGGCCAGTAACCAGCAGGTAGCCTAGTGGTTAGAGCGTTGGGCCAGTAACTAGCAGGTAGCCTAGTGGTTAGAGCGTTAGGCCAGTAACCAGCAGGTAGCCTAGTGGTTAGAGCTTTGGGCCAGTAACCTGCAGGTAGCCTAGTGGTTAGAGCGTTAGGCCAGTAACCAGCAGGTAGCCTAGTGGTTAGAGCTTTGGGCCAGTAACCTGCAGGTAGCCTAGTGGTTAGAGCGTTGGGCCAGTAACCAGCAGGTAGCCTAGTGGTTAGAGCTTTGGGCCAGTATCTTAAAGTTCACTAGTTTGAATCCAAGAGCCGACAGATTTTTGACAAGGTGAAATTCTGTCGATGCTCCCTAGAGCAAGGCAGTAAATGGCTCCAGAGTCGCTGTTGATATGGCAGACCCTGGTCGCGATCACACTCCCTGAGGGTCTCTGACCCTGGTCGTGATCACACTTCCTGAGGGTCTCTGACCCTGGTCGTGATCACACTTCCTGAGGGTCTCTCACCCTGGTCGCGATCACACTTCCTGAGGGTCTCTGACCCTGGTCGCGATCACACTTCCTGAGGGTCTCTGACCCTGGTCGTGATCACACTTCCTGAGGGTCTCTGACCCTGGTCGTGATCACACTTCCTGAGGGTCTCTGACCCTGGTCGCGATCACACTTCCTGAGGGTCTCTGACCCTGGTCGCGATCACACTTCCTGAGGGTCTCTGACCCTGGTCGTGATCACACTTCCTGAGGGTCTCTGACCCTGGTCGCGATCACACTTCCTGAGGGTCTCAGACCCTGTAACCACGTGGAATCAACCCCGCAAAAATGCTATTTAAGAATGTCGAGGGGGGGGGGGGGAATCACGAACTAGTGAAAGTTCCCCCCCCTGTAGCTGGTTATAATGTATGGGGGGGTCATGACCTAGTGAAAGTCGCCCCCTGTAGCAGGTTGTCATGTAGGGGGGGGTCACGACCTAGTGACAGTCCCCTTCCCCTGTAGCAGGTTATAATGTGTGGGGGGGGTCATGACCTAGTGACAGTCCCCTTCCCCTGTAGCAGGTTATAATGTATGGGGGGGTCACGACCTAGTGAAAGTTCCCCTCCTATAGCAGGTTAAAATGTATGGGGGGGGATCACGACCTAGTGAAAGTCCCCCCCCCCCTGTAGCTGGTTATAATGTATGGGGTGGTCACGACCTTAATAAACTCGCCTTACCTTCTGCGCTTGCGCGATGGTTTTCCTGACCATCTCTTTGATGTGCGTGTGGCCGTCCAGTGGCGGTTGCGCGTACACGGTGACGCGAGTGACTCCTCTGTAGGACGCGCAGTCCGGCCAGCCCAGATCCAGCCGCGGGAGCGAGCAGTCAGACAGCTCCGGCCAGTACTGGAGAGACAGCGGGAGTTCATCACTGTCTGAGTCACCTTGACGGAGCTCTGATCCCGGGTCATACACCTCCACTGCCCCGGTCAACTGGTCCACCTCCTGGTCCGACAGGAAACACCGGAGACTGGTCGCGTGGAGGAACTTATTAAAGGCATCGCGTCCATCCCGGAGAAGCGTCTCGAGCGCTAATCGTTGCTCCTCGGAATAAAAAAAGTCAGGTTTGGATTCATGCGTCCGGAGGTTCACGTTATTCTCATCCAAACACTGGATCTGCGATAACGCCATGGCTCTAGACCCACCGGTGCAGTAACCGATAAAAAAAAAAAAAAAAAAATCGGAACACTAGTTAAATAGACAACAGCATTCCACAATAATCATAAAGATGTCCCAACTCTCTCTGGAATGAAAAGTTACCGGGTAGACTTGGAACTTTCCCCTTCTCGTTCTCTTCGGTAAAGTCAGACAGACTCACGGGACTCCAACCTGAAGCAAATATCCGTTGCTGATGACTGACCGGTCCCGCCATGTCCATTATTATTTCCGGTTACCGGTCCGGTTGTTCACGCACTTTCTCACCCGTCTCTCTCTCTCTCCGGGGAGGGCATAGTGACACACACCACGCACAGCACAACCCGTCTCTCTCTCTCTCTCTCCGGGGAGCGCAAAGTGACACAGAGCACGCACAGCACAACCCGTCTCTCTCTCTCTCTCTCTCTCTCTCTCTCTCTCTCTCTCTCTCTCTCTCCCCCCACTCTCTCTCTCTCTCTCTCTCTCTCTCTCTCTCTCTCTCTCTCTCTCCGGGGAGCGCAAAGTGACACACACCACGCACAGCACAACCCGTCAAAAGCTTCACCGACAGGTGTGAACAAGAACTCACACGGTCGCTCTATCACGTGATCCAGAATTCCCCTTTTATTCATTACCGACATAACTGCCCCGCGGGACAAAAGACAGGATTTAGAGCCGATCCCGTATCTCTTCAGCCCGCCAGGCAGTTATGTCGGTAACGAGCTGATATGAATGACAGTTAAATGTTAAATGACAGATGGATTTAGTGTCAATCAAAATACTAAACCCAACCCATGGGTTTAAATGTCAACTATGCGGTCTGAAATGTCATCTTTAAAAACACACACACCAGTCTAGATGATTTACAGCCAATCACAATGGATTAAAAACATATATTCCTTAGTTTAGATCAGGGACGGGCAGCATCTCCAGTCTTTGAGGGGCCTTATTGTTGTCACACTTTTATCTCATGAATCATTCATCTTTTAATCAGATTGTTTTCTAAACTGAAGATTGTGGTTTGGGTGATTATTAGAGTCAGGTGTGTCGGGGGGGGGTAAACACTGTGACGATACCCATCACTGAGCCAACTACAGAACCAGCAACAATGGAGCAAATAGAAACATGTCTGTCTGTCTGTCTGTCTGTCTGTCTGTCTGTCTGTCTGTATAGGCATATGTATATTCCCATTCTCCAGGGTTACAGTACAGAACAGTGTATCCCAGACTATACTGGTCAGTACAGAACAGTGTATCCCAGACTATACTGGTCAGTACAGGACAGTGTATCCCAGACTATACTGGTCAGTACAGAACAGTGTATCCCAGACTATACTGGTCATTACAGAACAGTGTATCCCAGACTATACTGGTCAGAACAGAACAGTGTATCCCAGACTATACTGGTCAGTACAGAACAGTGTATCCCAGACTATACTGGTCAGTACAGAACAGTGTATCCCAGACTATACTGGTCAGAACAGAACAGTGTATCCCAGACTATACTGGTCAGTACAGAACATTGTATCCCAGACTATACTGGTCAGTACAGAACAGTGTATCCCAGACTATACTGGTCAGAACAGAACAGTGTATCCCAGACTATACTGGTCAGTACAGAACAGTGTATCCCAGACTATACTGGTCAGAACAGAACAGTGTATCCCAGACTATACTGGTCATTACAGAACAGTGTATCCCAGACTATACTGGTCAGTACAGAACAGTGTATCCCAGACTATACTGGTCAGAACAGAACAGTGTATCCCAGACTATACTGGTCAGAACAGAACAGTGTATCCCAGACTATACTGGTCAGTACAGAACAGTGTATCCCAGACTATACTGGTCAGGACAGAACAGTGTATCCCAGACTATACTGGTCAGTACAGGACAGTGTATCCCAGACTATACTGGTCAGTACAGGACAGTCCCCCCCCCCATACATTATAACCAGCTGCAGGGGGGGACTTTCACTAGGTCGTGACCCCCCCATACACGATAACCAGCTACAGGGGGGGACTTTCAATAGGTCGTGACCCCTCCCTACATAACAACCTACTATAGGAGGGAACTTATTGATAACCTGCTACAGGTGCTACAGGGGGAGGGGACTTTCACTAGGTCGTGACCCCCGACATTCTTAATTCCGCGTGGTTACAGGGTGAATTCTCCATGGATACAGGGTTAATTCTGCATGGTTACAGGGTTAATTCTCCATGGTTACAGGGTTAATTCTACATGGTTACATGGTTAATTCAACGTGGTTACAAGGTTAATTCTCCATGGTTACAGGGTTAATTCCATGTAGTTACAGGGTTAATTCTCCATGGTTACAGGGTTAATTCTCCATGGTTACAGGGTAAATTCCACGTAGTTACAGGGTTAATTCTCCATGGTTACAGGGTTAATTCTCCTTGGTTACATGGTTAATTCTGCATGGTTACAGGGTTAAACCCGCGTGGTTACAGGGTTAATTCTCCATGGTTACAGGGTTAATCCCGCGTGGTTACAGGGTTAATTCTCCATTGTTACAGGGTTAATTCTCCATTGTTACAGGGTTAATTCTCCATTGTTACAGGGTTAATTCTCCATTGTTACAGGGTTAATTCTCCATGGTTACAGGGTTAATCCCGCGTGGTTACAGGGTTAATTCTCCATTGTTACAGGGTTAATTCTCCATTGTTACAGGGTTAATTCTCCATTGTTACAGGGTTAATTCTCCATTGTTACAGGGTTAATTCTCCATTGTTACAGGGTTAATTTGGCGTCTGCTGTGTTCTCCGTTGTTGATAATTTTGTAGTTGGCCCCCACTCTCTCGGGATGTTCTGCTTTAAAGGACAATCAGTGCACAGGTCTGACCTGTTCTGTTCTGTCGTCAACTTCACCACGTCGTTAAAATAGGATTCCAATGGTAATAATATCTTTGTTATTTCACCTCTGCAGCAAAAGCACCTTGACAAACGTCGGTTTAATGGAACATCATAAATCATCACAGGTCGTCGTTGCTGGTGACGATGAGAGAATGATTCTCTAACAATGACAGGGGTTTACTGGTGTTGATTACGGTTAATGGACACTCTTATCCAGAGCCACTTATGAGTGGCTCCCCCCCCTTGTGCCCCCCCCTCCCGTACTGGTCATGAGAAACATATGTTAACGGTGCCAAAGTCTCTGTCTGTCTCTCAATTTCAATTCAAAGGGGCTTTATTGACATGGTAAACATATGTTACCGTTGCCAAAGCAAAGTGATAATAATGGGGATGAGGTAGGTAGAAAGACGTTTACAGATGGGCTGTGTACAGGTGCAGTGATCTGTGAGCTTAAAGCTGAAAGCTGGTGAGGAGATGTGAGTCTCCCTTACACAGACGTTCCGAAAGGAATAGAGACGTTTCAAATATCCCTTATCACACCCTGATCTGGTTCGTTGTTGAATGTCTCCACCCCCCTATCCCCTCCTCCAGGTGTCACTCATCTTCCCCATGATCCCCCGGGTATTTATACCTGTGTTCTCTGTCTGTTGGCAGTTCGTCTCATTTGTCAGGATTACCAGTGTATTGTCAGCTGCTGTCTTTTTCCCTCCCTTTTTCTCACCTTCCTGGTTGTTGACCCTTGACCCCGACCCCGCCCGCCTGACCACTCTGCCTGCTCCTGCCCCTATCTGGATTTCTGACCTCTGTCTGACCCTGAGCCAAACTAAGGTCAGGACGTGACAGTACCTCTGTTTGGGTCTTACCTGATCCCTGATAGTCATATTATGTCTGTATACAGTGTCAGTGGTCACAGTCACTGTGGTCAGGTATTCTGTGTACTCTCTGTTTTGGGACAAATAACATTCTAGTTTGCTCTGGTTTAAAAAAAATGTCTTTCCAATGTGTATTGCTGCTCTCTCTCTCTCTTTGTCTCTCTCTATGTCTCTCTCTCTGTCTCTCTCTCTCTCTCTCTCTCTCACACACACACACACACACACACACACACACACACACACACACACACACACACACACACACACACACACACACACACACGCTGGTCTCCAGAGGTAAAGTAACCTGGAATGTCTTCCATTGCGCTGTGAATGAGAGGACGAAACACATTGAAGTATTTACATGAAAACGTTATCTGTTCTCAACACCAGTGTTTTTCCAGCCAGCCAGCCTACAGAGGTACTGTAGTGAGGAGTTGAGGCCTGGGGCGGTCCGGGATCAGTTTTGGTTCTCTGTTGTTGATGCCAGTGTTTCTCAACTTCCTCCACCCCCCCCTCTCTCTCTCTCTCTCCCTCCCTCCCTCTCTCCTCTCTCCCACGTCTTTCTCTCAGTCATCAGAGTGAGTTCTGGCAGCCAGGTGACATGTCATTAATCAGTAGGACTGCTAGTATAAACCCGCTTCTAATTCTGCTAACCCTCCAAGCACCATGCTAACTACTGCTAACCCTCCCAGCACCATGCTAACTACTGCTAACCCTCCCAGCACCATGCTAACTACTGCTAACCCTCCAAGCACCATGCTAACTACTGCTAACCCTCCAAGCACCATGTTAACTACTGCTAACCCTCCCAGCACCATGCTAAGTACTGCTAATCCTCCCAGCACCCAGCTATCTACTGCTAATGCTCCCAGCACCATGCTAACTACTGCTAACCCTCCCAGCACCCAGCTAACTACTGCTAACCCTCCCAGCACCATGCTAACTACTGCTAACCCTCCCAGCACCCAGATAACTACTGTTAACCCTCCCAGCACCATGCTAACTACTGCTAACTCTCCCAGCACCATGCTAACTACTGCTAACCCTCCAAGCACCATGCTAACTACTGCTAACTCTCCCAGTACCCAGCTAACTACTGCTAACCCTCCCAGCACCATGTTAACTACTGCTAACCCTCCCAGCACCATGTTAACTACTGCTAACCCTCCCAGCACCATGCTAACTACTGCTAACTCTCCCAGCACCCAGCCATCTACTGCTAACTCTCCCAGCACCCAGCTATCTACTGCTAACCCTCCCAGAACCATGTTAACTACTGCTAACCCTCCCAGCACCATGTTAACTACTGCTAACCCTCCAAGCACCATGCTAACTACTGCTAACTCTCCCAGCACCCAGCTATCTACTGCTAACTCTCCCAGCACCATGCTAACTACTGCTAACCCTCCCAGCACCATGTTAACTACTGCTAACCCTCCCAGCACCATGTTAACTACTGCTAACCCTCCCAGCACCATGCTAACTACTGCTAACTCTCCCAGCACCCAGCCATCTACTGCTAACTCTCCCAGCTCCCAGCTATCTACTGCTAACCCTCCCAGCACCATGTTAACTACTGCTAACCCTCCCAGCACCATGTTAACTACTGCTAATCCTCCCAGCACCCAGGTATCTACTGCTAATGCTCCCAGCACCATGCTAACTACTGCTAACCCTCCCAGCACCCAGATAACTACTGTTAACCCTCCCAGCACCATGCTAACTACTGCTAAGCCTCCCAGCACCATGTTAACTACTGCTAACCCTCCCAGCACCATGCTAACTACTGCTAACCCACCCAGCACCCAGATAACTACTGTTAACCGGAACAGGGCTCCGGGCAGCCGAGCGGAAATGGAGGAAAACTCGCCTCCCTGCGGACCTGGCATCCTTTCACTACCTCCTCTCTACATTTTCCTCCTCTGTCTCTGCTGTTAAAGCCACTTTCTACCACTCTAAATTCCAAGCATCTGCCTCTAACCCTAGGAAGCTCTTTGCCACCTTCTCCTCCCTCCTGAATCCTCCTCCCCCTCCCCCCCTCCTCCCTCTCTGCAGATGACTTCGTCAACCATTTTGAAAAGAAGGTCGACGACATCCGATCCTCGTTTGCTAAGTCAAACGACACCGCTGGTTCTGCTCACACTGCCCTACCCTGTGCTCTGACCTCTTTCTCCCCTCTCTCTCCAGATGAAATCTCGCTTCTTGTGACGGCCGGCCGCCCAACAACCTGCCCGCTTGACCCTATCCCCTCCTCTCTTCTCCAGACCATTTCCGGAGACCTTCTCCCTTACCTCACATCGCTCATCAACTCATCCCTGACCGCTGGCTACGTCCCTTCCGTCTTCAAGAGAGCGAGAGTTGCACCCCTTCTGAAAAAACCTACACTCGATCCCTCCGATGTCAACAACTACAGACCAGTATCCCTTCTTTCTTTTCTCTCCAAAACTCTTGAACGTGCCGTCCTTGGCCAGCTCTCCCGCTATCTCTCTCAGAATGACCTTCTTGATCCAAATCAGTCAGGTTTCAAGACTAGTCATTCAACTGAGACTGCTCTTCTCTGTATCACGGAGGCGCTCCGCACTGCTAAAGCTAACTCTCTCTCCTCTGCTCTCATCCTTCTAGACCTATCGGCTGCCTTCGATACTGTGAACCATCAGATCCTCCTCTCCACCCTCTCCGAGTTGGGCATCTCCGGCGCGGCCCACGCTTGGATTGCGTCCTACCTGACAGGTCGCTCCTACCAGGTGGCGTGGTGAGAATCTGTCTCCTCGCCACGCGCTCTCACCACTGGTGTCCCCCAGGGCTCTGTTCTAGGCCCTCTCCTATTCTCGCTATACACCAAGTCACTTGGCTCTGTCATAACCTCACATGGTCTCTCCTATCATTGTTATGCAGACGACACACAATTAATCTTCTCCTTTCCCCCTTCTGATGACCAGGTGGCGAATCGCATCTCTGCATGTCTGGCAGACATATCAGTGTGGATGACGGATCACCACCTCAAGCTGAACCTCGGCAAGACGGAGCTGCTCTTCCTCCCGGGGAAGGACTGCCCGTTCCATGATCTCGCCATCACGGTTGACAACTCCATTGTGTCCTCCTCCCAGAGCGCTAAGAACCTTGGCGTGATCCTGGACAACACCCTGTCGTTCTCAACTAACATCAAGGCGGTGGCCCGTACCTGTAGGTTCATGCTCTACAACATCCGCAGAGTACGACCCTGCCTCACACAGGAAGCGGCGCAGGTCCTAATCCAGGCACTTGTCATCTCCCATCTGGATTACTGCAACTCGCTGTTGGCTGGGCTCCCTGCCTGTGCCATTAAACCCCTACAACTCATCCAGAACGCCGCAGCCCGTCTGGTGTTCAACCTTCCCAAGTTCTCTCACGTCACCCCGCTCCTCCGCTCTCTCCACTGGCTTCCAGTTGAAGCTCGCATCCGCTACAAGACCATGGTGCTTGCCTACGGAGCTGTGAGGGGAACGGCACCGCAGTACCTCCAGGCTCTGATCAGGCCCTACACCCAAACAAGGGCACTGCGTTCATCCACCTCTGGCCTGCTCGCCTCCCTACCACTGAGGAAGTACAGTTCCCGCTCAGCCCAGTCAAAACTGTTCGCTGCTCTGGCCCCCCAATGGTGGAACAAACTCCCTCACGACGCCAGGACAGCGGAGTCAATCACCACCTTTCGGAGACATCTGAAACCCCACCTCTTTAAGGAATACCTAGGATAGGATAAAGTAATCCTTCTCACCCCCCCTTAAATGATTTAGATGCACTATTGTAAAGTGGCTGTTCCACTGGATGTCATAAGGTGAATTCACCAATTTGTAAGTCGCTCTGGATAAGAGCATCTGCCAAATGACTTAAATGTAATGTAATGCTAACCCTCCAAGCACCATGCTAACTACTGCTAACTCTCCCAGCACCCAGCTATCTACTGCTAACTCTCCCAGCACCATGCTAACTACTGCTAACCCTCCCAGCACCATGTTAACTACTGCTAACCCTCCCAGCACCATGCTAACTACTGCTAACTCTCCCAGCACCCAGCCATCTACTGCTAACTCTCCCAGCACCCAGCTATCTACTGCTAACCCTCCCAGAACCATGTTAACTACTGCTAACCCTCCCAGCACCATGTTAACTACTGCTAACCCTCCAAGCACCATGCTAACTACTGCTAACTCTCCCAGCACCCAGCTATCTACTGCTAACTCTCCCAGCACCATGCTAACTACTGCTAACCCTCCCAGCACCATGTTAACTACTGCTAACCCTCCCAGCACCATGTTAACTACTGCTAACCCTCCCAGCACCATGCTAACTACTGCTAACTCTCCCAGCACCCAGCTATCTACTGCTAACTCTCCCAGCACCCAGCTATCTACTGCTAACCCTCCCAGCACCATGTTAACTACTGCTAACCCTCCCAGCACCATGTTAACTACTGCTAACCCTCCAAGCACCATGCTAACTACTGCTAACTCTCCCAGCACCCAGCTATCTACTGCTAACCCTCCCAGCACCATGCTAACTACTGCTAACTCTCCCAGCACCCAGCTATCTACTGCTAACCCTCCCAGCACCATGTTAACTACTGCTAACTCTCCCAGTACCCAGCAATCTCCTGTAACTCTCCCAGCACCCAGCAATCTACTGCTGACTCTCCCAGCACCCAGCTATCTACTGCTAACTCTCCCAGCACCCAGCAATCTACTGCTAACTCTCCCAGCACCCAGCTATCTACTGCTAACTCTCCCAGTACCCAGCTATCTACTGCTAACTCTCCCAGCACCCAGCAATCTACTGCTAACTCTCCCAGCACCCAGCTATCTACTGCTAACTCTCCCAGTACCCAGCTATCTACTGCTAACTCTCCCAGCACCCAGCAATCTACTGCTAACTCTCCCAGCACCCAGCTATCTACTGCTAACTCTCCCAGCACCCAGCAATCTACTGCTAACTCTCCCAGCACCCAGCTATCTACTGCTAACTCTCCCAGTACCCAGCTATCTACTGCTAACTCTCCCAGTACCCCATCCCCAGGCCCTGCTGCTAACGACCCAGAGTTGTGCTGTGTCAGGATGGAGTGGTTAGTCACACATTCTACCAGGAAACCTTGTCATGCAGGGTGCAGGAAGGTGAGCCCTGGGTTACTGTAATGTGGAGCACTGACATTCTTATTGTTTTGAAACTTCTGTATGTGTGATGTTTACTGTTAATTTTTATTGTTTATTTCACTTTATATATTCACTTCACATATTATCTACCTCACTTGCTTTGGCAATGTCAACACGTTTCCCATGCCAATAAAGCCCCTTGAATTGAATTGAATTGAGAGTGACAGAGACAGAGACAGAGAGATAAAGAGAGAGACAAAGAGAGTGAGAGACAGACAGACAGACAGACAAACAGACACAGACAGACAGACAGACAGACAGACAGACAGACAGACAGACAGACAGACAGACAGACAGACAGACAGACAGACAGACAGGGAGAGAGAGAGAGAGACAGAGGAAGAGAGAGAGAGAGAGAGAGAGAGAGAGACAGAGAGTGAGTGAGGGAAAACAACTATATTTTAATACATTAACACAGGTTTATATTGTGTTGCAGTTTGCAGTTTTCCTGTGTGTGTTGACAGCAGTGCTTTATACCGGTTGTTTTGTCTGGAGTCATTGTACCCTGAGGAGTTCTGGGCTGTGACCCCGTCTCCTGCTTCTCAAACGTCACGACGATACATCTGGAGCCACACATTCCACACATATCACACACACACACACACACACACACACACACACACACACACACACACACACACACACACACACACACACACACACACATATTACACACACACACACACACACACACACACACACACACACACACACACACACACACACACACACACACACACACACACACACACACACACACACACACACAGATAACACATCTCACATTCTCTCCTGACAGCAGGCATGAGCACCATCAAAAAAGTTGAAATAACTTTATTGAAACACTTGTCGTTACAGGTAAAATAAAAATAAAGATATGTGTTTAAATCACAGATTATCAGAGGGGGGGGGGGGGTGTAGCACTACGAATCCGGATCAATAAGTTTCAGAAACAATCCAGAATTAAACCACGGATATGTTTAAGGTTTAAATAGAAATCTGAAACCTTCGATGTTGCAAAGGGGTCGATCAGACCATGCGCTCCGCCCTTTTCCCCCCAAGTCCCTTCTTTCTATACGGAGAGTTGTATCAGAACATATAGTCTGCTCTGTGGTAGTATCCCCCTCTGGTCCTCACTACAAAGTCTTCATACAACACATTCATCGTCCTGTTCTGTTTACTACGATAGAAGGATAGTCAGTACTGCCAAACGTATATACACACACTCAGAGACAAACGGAAGGGAAGTTATATGTGTTCTATACCAGCAGAGCATGAGAGCAGACTGCTGTTACGCTGTTGTCCTGACAGAGCATGAGAACAGACTGCTGTTACGCTGTTGTCCTGACAGAGCATGAGAGCAGACTGCTGTTACGTTGTTGTCCTGACAGAGCATGAGAACAGACTGCTGTTACGCTGTTGTCCTGACAGAGCATGAGAACAGACTGCTGTTACGCTGTTGTCCTGACAGAGCATGAGAGCAGACTGCTGTTACGCTATTGTCCTGACAGAGCATGAGAGCAGACTGCTGTTACGCTGTTGTCCTGACAGAGCATGAGAACAGACTGCTGTTACGTTGTTGTCCTGACAGAGCATGAGAACAGACTGCTGTTACGCTGTTGTCCTGACAGAGCATGAGAACAGACTGCTGTTATGTTGTTCACGTGTTGTCCTGACAGAGCATGAGAACAGACTGCTGTTACGCTGTTGTCCTGACAGAGCATGAGAGCAGACTGCTGTTACGCTGTTGTCCTGACAGAGCATGAGAACAGACTGCTGTTACGCTGTTGTCCTGACAGAGCATGAGAACAGACTGCTGTTATGTTGTTGTCCTGACAGAGCATGAGAGCAGACTGCTGTTAAAGTGTTGTCCTGACAGAGCATGAGAACAGACTGCTGTTACGCTGTTAACGTGTTGTCCTGACAGAGCATGAGAACAGACTGCTGTTAAAGTGTTGTCCTGACAGAGCATGAGAACAGACTGCTGTTACGCTGTTAACGTGTTGTCCTGACAGAGCATGAGAACAGACTGCTGTTAAAGTGTTGTCCTGACAGAGCATGAGAACAGACTGCTGTTACGCTGTTGTCCTGACAGAGCATGAGAGCAGACTGCTGTTACGCTGTTGTCCTGACAGAGCATGAGAACAGACTGCTGTTACGCTGTTGTCCTGACAGAGCATGAGAACAGACTGCTGTTACGTTGTTAACGTGTTGTCCTGACAGAGCATGAGAACAGACTGCTGTTACGCTGTTGTCCTGACAGAGCATGAGAACAGACTGCTGTTACGCTGTTGTCCTGACAGAGCATGAGAGCAGACTGCTGTTACGCTGTTGTCCTGACAGAGCATGAGAACAGACTGCTGTTACGCTGTTGTCCTGACAGAGCATGAGAACAGACTGCTGTTACGCTGTTGTCCTGACAGAGCATGAGAACAGACTGCTGTTACGCTGTTGTCCTGACAGAGCATGAGAGCAGACTGCTGTTACGTTGTTGTCCTGACAGAGCATGAGAGCAGACTGCTGTTACGCTGTTGTCCTGACAGAGCATGAGAACAGACTGCTGTTGTTCCCGTGTTGTCCTGACAGAGCATGAGAACAGACTGCTGTTATGTTGTTAACGTGTTGTCCTGACAGAGCATGAGAGCAGACTGCTGTTACGCTGTTGTCCTGACAGAGCATGAGAACAGACTGCTGTTACGTTGTTAACGTGTTGTCCTGACAGAGCATGAGAACAGACTGCTGTTACGCTGTTGTCCTGACAGAGCATGAGAGCAGACTGCTGTTACGTTGTTGTCCTGACAGAGCATGAGAACAGACTGCTGTTACGTTGTTGTCCTGACAGAGCATGAGAACAGACTGCTGTTACGTTGTTGTCCTGACAGAGCATGAGAAAAGACTGCACACACTGAGTCTGTGTTTCAGTCTCTGGTCCTTATCCACAGTGAGATGGCTGTCTCCTGGAGGCTCCTCGGTCTCTGGTCCTTATCCACAGTGAGATGGCTGTCTCCTGGAGGCTCCTCAGTCTCTGGTCCTTATCCACAGTGAGATGGCTGTCTCCTGGAGGCTCCTCAGTCTTTGGTCCTTATCCACAGTGAGATGGCTGTCTCCTGGAGGCTCCTCAGTCTCTGGTCCTTATCCACAGTGAGATGGCTGTCTCCTGGAGGCTCCTCAGTCTCTGGTCCTTATCCACAGTGAGATGGCTGTCTCCTGGAGGCTCCTCAGGCTCTGGTCCTTATCCACAGTGAGATGGCTGTCTCCTGGAGGCTCCTCAGTCTCTGGTCCTTATCCACAGTGAGATGGCTGTCTCCTGGAGGCTCCTCAGTCTCTGGTCCTTATCCACAGTGAGATGGCTGTCTCCTGGAGGCTCCTCAGTCTCTGTGTCCTCTCATGTCTCCCTGATGACATTTTTTCCTCAGTCTCTCTCCAGTCTCTCTCCAAGTGCTCTCTCTCTTCAGTCTCTCTCCAGCTGCTGTCTCTCTCCAGTCCCTCTCCAGTATCTCTCCAGTTGCTGTCTCTCTCCATTCTCTCTCCAGCTGCTGTCTCTCTCCAGTCTCTCTCCTGTCTCTCTCCAGTCTCTCTCCAGTTGCTGTCTCTCGCCAGTCTCTCTCCAGCTGCTGTCTCTCTCCAGTCTCTCTCCTGTCTCTCTCCAGTCTCTCTCCAGTTGCTGTCTCTCGCCAGTCTCTCTCCAGCTGCTGTCTCTCTCCAGTCTCTCTCCAGTCTCTCTCCAGTTGCTGTCTCTCTCCAGTGGTAGATGGGGCGGGGCAGTGGTTGATGGGGGCTGGGGGTTCGTTGTAGATGGGGCGGGGCAGTGGTTGATGGGGGCTGGGGGTTCGTTGTAGATGGGGTGGGGTCATTGGTAGATGGAGCGGGGCAGTGGTAGATTGGCGGGGGCAGATGGGGGTGGGGTCCGTTGTAGATGGGGCGGGGTCATTGGTAGATGGGGCTGTGTTATTGGGGTCCGTTGTAGATGGGTTGGGGTCCGTTGTAGATGGGGGCGGGGCAAATAGGGGTGGGGTCCGTTGTAGATGGGGCGGGTTCCGTTGTAGATCGGGGTGGGGCGGATGGGGGTGGGGTCCGTTGTAGATGAGGGCGGGGCAGATGGGGGTGGGGTCTGTTGTAGATGGGGCGGGTTCCGTTGTAGATGGGGGCGGGGCAGATGGGGCGGGGTCATTGGTAGACGGCCTGGACATACTCCGGGGGGAAGAATCCAACGCGTCCATGACAACGGCCTCTCCAGCGCAGCGAATCGGAACAGTCGAGCAGGTCGATGAAATCACCGCGGAGGAAGCGTAGCTGGGAGGGGTGGTGGGGGGTGAAGTCAAACAGAGCATGGGCGTGGTGGGGGTGCTGGAGAGGGGATACAGGAGAGGGTTAGACCAATGATGTATACAAACCCTGCTGATGCTATGCACTGCTCAGACCAGGCTAGTACTGCTCAGACCAGGCTAGTACTGTTCAGACCAGGCTAGTATTGTTCAGACCAGGCTAGTATTGTTCAGACCAGGCTAGTAATGTTCAGACCAGGCTAGTACTGTTCAGACCAGGCTAGTACTGTTCAGACCAGGCTAGTACTGTTCAGACCAGGCTAGTAATGTTCAGACCAGGCTAGTACTGTTCAGACCAGGCTAGTAATGTTCAGACCAGGCTAGTATTCAGACCAGGCTAGTATTCAGACCAGGCTAGTAATGTTCAGACCAGGCTAGTATTGTTCAGACCAGGCTAGTACTGTTCAGACCAGGCTAGTACTGTTCAGACCAGGCTAGTACTGTTCAGACCAGGCTAGTAATGTTCAGACCAGGCTAGTAATGTTCAGACCAGGCTATCTAATAAGAGAGAGAGAGAGAGAGAGAGAGAGAGAGAGAGAGAGAGAGAGAGAGAGAGAGAGAGAAGAGAGAGAGGGGTAGAGAGGAAGGTAGAGAGGGAGGTAGAGATATGAATTGAAATTTAATTGACATGATGAGTTGTTACCCTGGCAGGGTGTTCTGGGTCTCGTAGGAAGACGGTTCCCTCCTTGGCGATGCTGTTGCTATGGTAAAACTCCACCATCTGATTCAGAGAGAAGAACATCTCCTCCCAAACAAAGTACTGTCCTGACCTGTCCTGGAGCACCTTGAAGTGCTGCACATGGTCCCCGTAACTAGAGGGAGAGAGGGGCGGAGAGAGGGAGAGAGGGGCGGAGACAGGGAGAGAAGGGCGGAGAGAGGGAGAGAGGGGCGGAGTGAGGGAGAGAGGGAGAGAGGGGCGGAGAGAGGGCGAGAGGGGCGGAGAGAGGGAGAGAGGGGCGGAGACAGGGAGAGAGGGGCGGAGAGAGGGCGAGAGGGGCGGAGAGAGGGAGAGAGGGGCGGAGACAGGGAGAGAGGGGTGGAGACAGGGAGAGAGGGGCGGAGTGAGGGAGAGAGGGGCGGAGAGAGGGCGAGAGGGGCGGAGAGAGGGAGAGAGGGGCGGAGACAGGGAGAGAGGGGCGGAGAGAGGGAGGGAGGGGCGGAGAGAGGGAGAGAGAGAGGAGGAGGAGAGAGAGGTGGAAGAGAGAGAGGAAGAAAGGGGGGAGGAAGTGAGATAGAGGGTTGGGGAGAGAGAGAGGGAGAGTGAGAAATTTTCCCTTGTGTACTTTAACCATTTGTACATTGCTACAACACTGTATATATATATACATAATATGACATTTCTAATGTCTTTATTGTTTTGAAACTTCTGTATGTGTAATGTTTACTGTTAATTTTTATTGTTTATTTCACTTTTGTATATTATCTATCTCACTTGCTTTGGCAATGGTAACATATGTTTCCCATGCCAATAAAGCCCCTTGAATTAAATTGAATTGAGAGAGAGAGAGAGGAGGAAGAGAGAGAGGGGCGGAGACAGGGAGAGAGGGGCGGAGACAGGGCGAGAGGGGCGGAGACAGGGAGAGAGGGGCGGAGACAGGGAGAGAGGGGCGGAGACAGGGAGAGAGGGGAGGAAGAGAGAGAGGGGCGGAGACAGGGAGAGAGGGCGGAGACAGGGCGAGAGGGGCGGAGACAGGGAGAGAGGGGCGGAGACAGGGAGAGAGGGGCGGAGACAGGGCGAGAGGGGAGGAAGAGAGAGAGGGGCGGAGACAGGGCGAGAGGGGCGGAGACAGGGCGAGAGGGGCGGAGACAGGGAGAGAGGGGCGGAGACAGGGAGAGAGGGGCGGAGACAGGGAGAGAGGGGAGGAAGAGAGAGAGGGGCGGAGACAGGGAGAGAGGGGCGGAGACAGGGCGAGAGGGGCGGAGACAGGGAGAGAGGGGCGGAGACAGGGAGAGAGGGGCGGAGACAGGGCGAGAGGGGAGGAAGAGAGAGAGGGGCGGAGACAGGGCGAGAGGGGCGGAGACAGGGAGAGAGGGGAGGAAGAGAGAGAGGGGCGGAGACAGGGCGAGAGGGGCGGAGACAGGGCGAGAGGGGCGGAGACAGGGAGAGAGGGGCGGAGACAGGGAGAGAGGGGAAAGGAGAGTGTTGGGGAGAAACAACAGCAAACTATTAGCACACTACCCCTTTGCTAAGAGAGGGGGTGTTAACAAGGGGTGGAACTCAGGATACGAGGCAATGAGGACTCAGCTAATATAAATCTCTATGAGTCTGGAACAGTAATGGTACAGGGTAACCCCCAAACAGTTTCAGCTGGACTTTCATCAAATTAAAGAATTGGCCCAGCAGGAGAAGCTCTCCCTTGAGAAAGATACCCTCACACCGAGCAGGTCAGACCAGACCTCTTCATTATATAACCCCACAGACGAGCCACCCCCAGCGGGCCAGACCAGACCTCTTCATTATATAGCCCCACAGACGAGCCACCCCCAGCAGGTCGGACAAGACCTCTTCATTATATAACCCCACAGACGAGCCACCCAGAGCGGGCCAGACCAGACCTCTTCATTATATAGCCCCACAGACGAGCCACCCCCAGCGGGCCAGACCAGACCTCTTCATTATATAACCCCACAGATGAGCAACCCCCAGCAGGCCAGACCAGACCTCTTCATTATATAACCCCACAGATGAGCAACCCCCAGCAGGCCAGACCAGACCTCTTCATTATATAACCCCACAGACGAGCCACCCCCAGCGGGCCAGACCAGACCTCTTCATTATATAACCCCACAGACGAGCCACCCCCAGCGGGCCAGACCAGACCTCTTCATTATATAACCCCACAGACGAGCCACCCCCAGCGGGCCAGACCAGACCTCTTCATTACATAACCCCACAGACGAGCCACCCCCAGCGGGCCAGACCAGACCTCTTCATTATATAACCCCACAGACGAGCCACCCCCAGCGGGCCAGACCAGACCTCTTCATTACATAACCCCACAGACGAGCCACCCCCAGCGGGCCAGACCAGACCGCTTCACTACATAACCCCACAGACGAGCCACCCCCAACGGGCCAGACCAGACCAGACCTCTACATTATATAACCCCACAGACGAGCCACCCCCAGCGGGCCAGACCAGACCTCTTCATTATATAACCCCACAGACGAGCCACCCCCAGCGGGCCATCCAGACCTCTTCATTATATAACCCCACAGATGAGCCACCCCCAGCGGGCCAGACCAGACCTCTTCATTATATAACCCCACAGACGAGCCACCCCCAGCGGGCCATCCAGACCTCTTCATTATATAACCCCACAGATGAGCCACCCCCAGCGGGCCAGACCAGACCTCTTCATTATATAACCCCACAGATGAGCAACCCAGAGCAGGCCAGACCAGACCTCTTCATTACATAACCCCACAGACGAGCCACCCAGAGCGGGCCAGACCAGACCTCTTCATTATATAACCCCAGAGACGAGCCACCCCCAGCGGGCCAGACCAGACATCTTCATTATATAACCCCACAGACGAGCCACCCCCAGTGGGCCAGACCAGACCTCTTCATTATATAACCCCACAGACGAGCCACCCCGAGCGGGCCAGACCAGACCTCTTCATTATATAACCCCACAGACGAGCCACCCCGAGCGGGCCAGACCAGACCTCTTCATTATATAACCCCAGAGATGAGCCACCCCGAGCGGGCCAGACCAGACCTCTTCATTATATAACCCCAGAGACGAGCCACCCCCAGCGGGCCAGACCAGACCTCTTCATTATATAACCCCACAGATGAGCCACCCCGAGCGGGCCAGACCAGACCTCTTCATTATATAACCCCACAGACGAGCCACCCCGAGCGGGCCAGACCAGACCTCTTCATTATATAACCCCAGAGATGAGCCACCCCCAGCGGGCCAGACCAGACATCTTCATTATATAACCCCACAGACGAGCCACCCCCAGCGGGCCAGACCAGACCTCTTCATTATATAACCCCACAGACGAGCCACCCCCAGCGGGCCAGACCAGACCTCTTCATTATATAACCCCAGAGACGAGCCACCCCCAGCGGGCCAGACCAGACATCTTCATTATATAACCCCACAGACGAGCCACCCCCAGTGGGCCAGACCAGACCTCTTCATTATATAACCCCACAGACGAGCCACCCCCAGCGGGTCAGACCAGACCTCTTCATTATATATTATATAGTCCAGCACAACACCACCCCCTCAACTAGACAACAGCCCAGCACAACAACACCCCCTCAACCAGACCCAGACAACAGTCCAGCACGACACCACCCCCTCAACCAGACAACAGTCCATCACAACAACACCCCCTCAACCAGACAACAGTCCAGCACAACAACACCCCCTCAACCAGACAACAGTCCAGTACAACAACACCCCCTCAACCAGACAACAGTCCAGCACAACACCACCCCCTCAACCAGACAACAGTCCACCACAACACCACCCCCTCAACCAGACAACAGTCCATCACAACAACACCCCCTCAACCAGACAACAGTCCATCACAACAACACCCCCTCAACCAGACAACAGTCCATCACAACAACACCCCCTCAACCAGACAACAGTCCAGCACAACACCCCCTCAACCAGACAACAGTCCAGCACAACAACACCCCCTCAACCAGACAACAGTCCATCACAACACCACCCCCTCAACCAGACAACAGTCCAGCACAACAACACCCCCTCAACCAGACAACAGTCCAGCACAACAACACCCCCTCAACCAGACAACAGTCCAGCACAACAACACCCCCTCAACCAGACAACAGTCCAGCACAACAACACCCCCTCAACCAGACAACAGTCCATCACAACAACACCCCCTCAACCAGACAACAGTCCATCACAACACCACCCCTCAACCAGACCAGACAACAGTCCATCACAACACCACCCCTCAACCAGACCCAGACAACAGTCTAGAACAGCCTCTATGACCAGGTCCATCCTGGACTAGAACAGCCTCTATGACCAGGTCCACCCTGGACTAGAACAGCCTCTATGACCAGGTCCACCCTGGACTAGAACAGCCTCTATGACCAGGTCCACCCTGGATGAGAGCATCCTCTATGACCAGGTCCACCCTGGACTAGAAAAGACTCTATGACCAGGTCCACTCTGGACTAGAACAGTCTCTATGACCAGGTCCACCCTGGACTAGAACAACCTCGATGAGCAGGTCCACCCTGGACTAGAACAGCCTCTATGACCAGGTCCACCCTGGACTAGAACAGCCTCTATGACCAGGTCCACCCTGGACTAGAACAGCCTCTATGACCAGGTCCATCCTGGACTAGAACAGCCTCTATGACCAGGTCCACCCTGGACAAGAACAGCCTCTATGACCAGGTCCACCCTGGACTAGAACAGCCTCTATGACCAGGTCCACCCTGGAGTAGAACAGCCTCTATGACCAGGTCCACCCTGGACTAGAACAGACTCTATGACCAGGTCCACCCTGGACGAGAACAGTCTCTATGACCAGGTCCACCCTGG
This sequence comes from Oncorhynchus masou masou, assembly GCF_036934945.1. Lineage (NCBI taxonomy): Eukaryota > Metazoa > Chordata > Actinopteri > Salmoniformes > Salmonidae > Oncorhynchus > Oncorhynchus masou. Next base: position 382,686 of record NW_027016550.1, on the reverse strand, counting down.
ACTAGAACAGCCTCTATGACCAGGTCCACCCTGGACTAGAACAGCCTCTATGACCAGGTCCACCCTGGACTAGAACAGCCTCTATGACCAGGTCCACCCTGGACTAGAACAGCCACTATAACCTGGTCCACCCTGGACTAGAACAGACTCTATGACCAGGTCCACCCTGGACTAGAACAGCCTCTATGACCAGGTCCACCCTGGACTAGAACAGCCTCTATGACCAGGTCCACCCTGGACTAGAACAGCCTCTATGACCTGGTCCACCCTGGACTAGAACAGCCTCGATGACCAGGTCCACCCTGGACTAGAACAGCCTCTATGACCAGGTCCACCTATACAAGGCAGCAGTGCCCACCGTCGCCCGGACCCTAAAGGACATCACTCTCAAACGCAGCCCCAACACTTCACACAGGAGTAACAGATTAATAGACTCTCTGCCCAGACCTGCGTAGAAAACCGAAACAGCATTTTTGATCTCTCAGCTTCCCTATCTAATCTAAAAATGTTAAACAGAAAACCGAAGAAAATGAACAACAAATAGTTTGATGGAGAAAAATAACCTAAGAAAGAAATTGAGAAACCTGTCCAACCCAGAAACCTGAGTCGACTTCTTCTTCTATGGTGAATCATTAATACAGAAATAAAAGATGGAACGTCATAAATCCAAAATGGAGATGTATCGGGTAAACCACTTCTCCAATCTATCTATAACAAAGAACAAACAGCAAAAACATATACATGATCAAATACACATCTTAGAATCAACTATTAAAGACGACCAGAACCCGCTGGATTCTCCAATTACCTTGAATGAACTACAGGACAAAATACAAACCCTCCAACCCAAAAAGGCCCGTGGTGTTGATGGTATCCTCAATTAAATGATCAAATATACACACAACAAATTCCAATTGGCTATACTAAAACTCTTTAACATCATCCTTAGCGCTGGCATCTTCCCCAATATTTGGAACCAAGGACTGATCACCCCAATCCACAAAAGTGGAGTCAAATTTGACCCCAATAACTACAGTGGAATATGCGTCAACAGTAACCTTATGAAAACACTCTGCATTATCATTAACAGCAATGAAAACAATGTACTGAGCAAATGTCAGATTGGCTTTTTACCAAATTACCGTACAACAGACCACGTATTCACTCTGCACACCCTAATTGACAACCAAACAAACCAAAACAAACGCAAAGTCTTCTCATGCTTTGTTGATTTCAAAAAAGGCTTTTGACTCAATTTGGGAAGAGGGTCTGCTGTACAAACTGATGGAAAGTGGTGTTGGGGGAAAAACATTTGACATGATCGAATCCATGTAAACAAACAACAAGTGTGCGGTTAACATTGGCAAAAGAACCACACATTTCTTCCTACAAGGCCGTGGGGTGAGACAGGGATGCAGCTTAAGCCCCACCCTCTTCCACATATATATCAACAAATTAGGGAAGGCACTAGAACAGTCTGCAGCACCCGGCCTCAACCCACTAGAATCTGAAGTCAACTGTCTACTGTTTGCTAATGATCTGGTGCTTCTGTCCCCAACCAAGGAGGGCCAACAGCAGCACCGAGATCTTCAGCACAGATTATGTCAGACCTGGGCCCAACAAGACCAAAGAGATGTGCATAGACTTCAGGAAGCGTACAACACCTGCCTCTGCAACATCTATCAAAGGTCAGAATATAGAGATTGTAGAGAAATACAAATACATGAGTGTCCTCTTGGACAATAAGCTTCAGTGGAGTAACTGTATAGACCTGATCTACAAAAAGAGCCAACAGAGACTGTACTTTCTCAAAAAGCTGGGATCTTTAATGTAGACTGAACTATACTGACTCTGTTTTACAAATCTTTCATTGAGAGTATTTGAACTTTTTATACTGTTTGTTGGTTTGGCAATGCCACTGTCAGCCAGAGAAATATGCTGAGAAGGATTATCACCACAGCAAGCAAGGTACTTGGAGTCAAACAGACAGGCCTGGATGAGATCTTTAAGGTCAGGACCCTCCCCAAGGTACTTGGAGTCAAACAGACAGGCCTGGATGAGATCTTTAAGGTCAGGACCCTCCCCAAGGTACTTGGAGTCAAACAGACAGGCCTGGATGAGATCTTTAAGGTCAGGGCCCTCCCCAAGGTACTTGGAGTCAAACAGACAGGCCCGGATGAGATCTTTAAGGTCAGGGCCCTCCCCAAGGTACTTGGAGTCAAACAGACAGGCCTGGATGAGATCTTTAAGGTCAGGACCTTCCCCAAGGTACTTGGAGTCAAACAGACAGGCCTGGATGAGATATTTAAGGTCAGGACCCTCCCCAAGCCACCCCTTGTCCCTGGACGTTGACCTACTCCCCTCTGGTAGTTTAAGGTCAGGACCCTGTCCCTGGACGTTGACCTATTCCTATGGGCGCAGGTATAGGGCACACCGCAGCAGGAAAAACAGAACTTGACAATCATTTGAGCCAGGTGTGATATCCCTCCTAAATAGCTTGAGCTAATGTTCCTATAGACCCAGTAAGACCAGCAGGCTAATGTTCCTATAGACTCAGTAAGGCCAGCAGGCTAATGTTCCTATAGACTCAGTAAGACCAGCAGGCTAATGTTCCTATAGACTCAGTAAGACCAGCAGGCTAATGTTCCTATAGACTCAGTAAGGCCAGCAGGCTAATGTTCCTATAGACTCAGTAAGACCAGCAGGCTAATGTTCCTATAGACTCAGTAAGACCAGCAGGCTAATGTTCCTATAGACTCAGTAAGACCAGCAGGCTAATGTTCCTATAGACCCAGTAAGGCCAGCAGGCTAATGTTCCTATAGACTCAGTAAGACCAGCAGGCTAATGTTCCTATAGACTCAGTAAGGCCAGCAGGCTAATGTTCCTATAGACTCAGTAAGGCCAGCAGGCTAATGTTCCTATAGACTCAGTAAGGCCAGCAGGCTAATGTTCCTATAGACTCAGAAAGACCAGCAGGCTAATGTTCCTATAGACTCAGTAAGACCAGCAGGCTAATGTTCCTATAGACTCAGTAAGACCAGCAGGCTAATGTTCCTATAGACTCAGTAAGGCCAGCAGGCTAATGTTCCTATAGACTCAGTAAGACCAGCAGGCTAATGTTCCTATAGACTCAGTAAGACCAGCAGGCTAATGTTCAGCAGGCACTGCAACAACATTTCATCATGGGGACAATAAAGTCAGTGTGTATGTCGAAAGACTGACTTGGCTTTCAAGAGAAAACAGGCTATGTGCTCACTGCCCACAAAATGAGGTGGAAACTGAGCTGCACTTCCTAACCTCCTGCCCAATGTATGACCATATTAGAGAGACATATTTCCCCCAGATTACACAGATCCACAAAGAATTCGAAAACAAATCCAATTTTGAAAAACTCCCATATCTACTGGGTGAAATTCCACAGTGTGCCATCAGAGCAGCAAGATTTGTGACGTGTTGCCACGAGAAAAGGGCAACCATTGAAGAACACACACCATTGTAAATACAACCCATATCTATGCTTATTTATTTTATCTTGTGTCCTTTACCATTTGTACATTGTTAAAACACTGTATATATATAATATGACATTTGTAATGTCTTTATTCTTTTGTAACTTCTGTGAGTGTGATGTTTACTGTAAATTTGTATTGTTTATTTCACTTTTGTTTATTATCTATTTCACTTGCTTTGGCGATGTTAACATATGTTTCCCATGAGAGAGAGAGAGAGAGGGGGGGGAGCGGCGAGAGAGAGAGAGAGAGAGAGAGGGGGGCGGGGAGAGAGAGAGAGGGGGAGCGGGGAGAGAGAGAGAGAGAGGGGGGGGGAGCGGGGAGAGAGAGAGAGAGAGAGGGGGGGGCGGGGAGAGAGAGAGAGGGGGGAGCGGGGAGAGAGAGAGAGAGAGAGGGGGGGGCGGGGAGAGAGAGAGAGAGAGAGAGAGGATGGAAAGAGATGACAGTCGAAAGGAAGTCCTGTCTACAGCAGACAGATAGTTGTATTTATAACTTCACAGCAAACACCAATTTATAATGCTCTCTCTCTCTCTTTCTCCTCCATCTCTATTTCTCCATCTCTCTCTCTCTCTTTCTCCTCTATCTCTTCTCTCTCTCTCTTTCTCCTCTCTCTCTCTTTCTCCTCCATCTCTATTTCTCCATCTCTCTCTCTCTCTTTCTCCTCCATCTCTATTTCTCCATCTCTCTCTCTCTCTTTCTCCTCTATCTCTTCTCTCTCTCTCTTTCTCCTCTCTCTCTCTCTCTTTCTCCTCCATCTCTATTTCTCCATCTCTCTCTCTTTCTCCTCTCTCTCTCTTTCTCCTCTCTCTCTCTATCTCTATTTCTCCATCTCTCTCTCTTTCTCCTTTCTCTCTCTTTCTCCTCCATCTCTATTTCTCCATCTCTCTCTCTCTTTCTCCTCTCTGTCTCTTTCTCCTCTCTCTCTCCATCTCTATTTCTCCATCTCTCTCTCTTTCTCCTCTCTCTCTCTCTTTCTCCTCTCTCTCTCTCTCTCTCTCTCTCTCTCTCTCTCTCTCCTCTTTCTCCATCTCTCTCTCCCTTTCTCCCCTCTCTCTCTTTCTCCTCCATCTCTATTTCTCCTCTCTCTCTCCATGTCTCTCCCTTTCTCCTCTCTCTCTTTCTCCTCCATCTGTCCTTTTCTGTCCTTCCCTCCACTTCCTCTATCCCTCTGTTCTCACTTCCTCTGTTTCTCTCTCTCTAATCTCCTCTGTTCCTCAACACTTCAGATGTCTGATACAAACCAGACCTACTTTCTGTGTGTGTCTCTATATATATGTGTGTGTGTGTGTGTGTGTGTGTGTGTGTGTGTGTGTGTGTGTGTGTGTGTGTGTGTGTGTGTGTGTGTGTGTGTGTGTGTGTGTGTGTGTGTGTGTGTGTGTGTGTGTGTGTGTGCGTGTGCGTGCGTGCGTCTCACCTGACGGACATGGAGAATTCTCCTGGAGCGCTCTCGCTCTCTCTCACGATGAACGCTCCTCGGTCTCTCTGCCTCAATCTGCCCTCTGCAACCCCCCTGGATATACGGCCTGCGAACCACCTGGTGTAACAGCATGTACCAGTTATCATGGTGTAACAGCATGTACTAGTTATCATGGTGTAACAGCATGTACCAGTTGTCATGATGTAACAGCATGTACCAGTTGTCATGGTGTAACAGCATGTACCAGTTATCATGGTGTAACAGCATGTACCAGTTATCATGGTGTAACAGCATGTACCAGTTGTCATGGTGTAACAGCATGTACCAGTTATCATGGTGTAACAGCATGTACCAGTTGTCATGATGTAACAGCATGTACCAGTTGTCATGGTGTAACAGCATGTACCGGTTGTCATGGTGTAACAGCATGTGCCAGTTGTCATGGTGTAACAGCATGTGCCAGTTGTCATGGTGTAACAGCATGTACCAGTTGTCATGGTGTAACAGCATGTACCGGTTGTCATGGTGTAACAGCATGTACCAGTTGTCATGATGTAACAGCATGTACCAGTTATCATGGTGTAACAGCATGTACCAGTTGTCATGGTGTAACAGCATGTACCGGTTATCATGGTGTAACAGCATGTGCCAGTTATCATGGTGTAACAGCATGTGCCAGTTGTCATGGTGTAACAGCATGTACTAGTTGTCATGGTGTAACAGCATGTGCCAGTTGTCATGGTGTAACAGCATGTGCCAGTTGTCATGGTGTAACAGCATGTGCCAGTTGTCATGGTGTAACAGCATGTGCCAGTTGTCATGGTGTAACAGCATGTACTAGTTGTCATGGTGTAACAGCATGTACCAGTTATCATGGTGTAACAGCATGCACCGTTATCATGGTGTAACAGCATGGACCAGTTATCATGGTGTAACAGCATGTACCAGTTGTCATGGTGTAACAGCATGTACCGGTTATCATGGTGTAACAGCATGTAGCGGTTGTCATGGTGTAACAGCATGTGCCAGTTATCATGGTGTAACAGCATGTACCAGTTGTCATGGTGTAACAGCATGTACCAGTTATCATGGTGTAACAGCATGTACCAGTTATCATGGTGTAACTGCATGTACCAGTTATCATGGTGTAACAGCATGCACCGTTATCATGGTGTAACAGCATGTACCAGTTGTCATGGTGTAACAGCATGTACCAGTTATCATGGTGTAACTGCATGTACCAGTTATCATGGTTTAACAGCATGTACCTGTTATCATGGTGTAACAGCATGTACCAGTTATCATGGTGTAACAGCATGTACCAGTTATCATGGTGTAACAGCATGTACCAGTTGTATATATGGGAACAACATGTACCAGTTATCATGTTGTGACATCATGTACCAGTTATCATGTTGTAAAAGCATGAACCAGTTATCATGGTGTAAATGCATGTACCAGTTATCATGTTGTAAAAACATGAACCAGTTATAGTGGTGTAACTGCATGTACCAGTTATCATGGTGTAACAGCATGTACCAGGTATCATGGTGTAACTGCATGTACCAGTTATCATGGTGTAACAGCATGCACCAGTTATCTGTATTTTATCATGTTGTAACTGCATGTACCAGTTATCATGGTGTAACAGCATGCACCAGTTATCTGTATTTTATCATGTTGTAACAGCATGTACCAGTTCGGTATTTTATCATGGGGTAACAGCATGTACCAGTGCTATATGTTATCATGTGGTAACATCATGTACCAGTTCTATATGTTATCATGGTGTAACAGCATGTACCAGTTCGGTATTTTATAATGGGGTAACAGCATGTACCAGTTCTATATGTTATCATGGGTTAAGAGCATGTACCAGTTCTATATGTTATCATGGGGTAACAGCATGTACCAGTTCGGTATTTTATCATTGTGTAACAGCATGTACCAGTGCTATATGTTATCATGGGGTAACAGCATGTACCAGTTCTATATGTTATCATGGAGTAACAGCATGTACTAGTTTGGTTTTTTATCATGGGGTAACAGCATGTACCAGTGCTATATGTTATCATGGGGTAACAACATGTACCAGTTCGGTATTTTATAATGGGGTAACAGCATGTACCAGTTCTATATGTTATCATGGGGTAACAGCCTGTACCAGTTCTATATGTTATCATGTTGTAACAGCATGTACCAGTTCTATATGTTATCATGGGGTAACAGCATGTACCAGTTCGGTATTTTATCATGGGGTAACAGCCTGTACCAGTTCTATATGTTATCATGGGGTAACAGCATGTACCAGTGCTATATGTTATCATGGGGTAACAACATGTACCAGTTCGGTATTTTATAATGGGGTAACAGCATGTACCAGTTCTATATGTTATCATGGGGTAACAGCCTGTACCAGTTCTATATGTTATCATGGGGTAACAGCCTGTACCAGTTCTATATGTTATCATGTTGTAACAGCATGTACCAGTTCTATATGTTATCATGGGGTAACAGCATGTACCAGTTCTGTATTTTATCATGGGGTAACAGCCTGTACCAGTTCTATATGTTATCATGGGGTAACAGCATGTACCAGTTCTATATGTTATCATGGGGTAACAGCATGTACCAGTTCTATATGTTATCATGGGGTAACAGCATGTACCAGTTCTATATGTTATCATGTTGTAACAGCATGTACCAGTTCTATATGTTATCATCTTGTGACAGCATGTACCAGTTCGGTATTTTATCTTGGGGTAACAGCATGTACCAGTTCTATATGTTATCATGTTGTAACAGCATGTACCAGTTCTGTATTTTATCATGTTGTAACAGCATGTACCAGTTCTATATGTTATCATGGGGTAACAGCATGTACCAGTTCTATATGTTATCATGGGGTAACAGCCTGTACCAGTTCTATATGTTATCACGAGGTAACAGCATGTACCAGTTCTATATGTTATCATGGGGTAACAGCATGTACCAGTTCTGTATTTTATCATGGGGTAACAGCATGTACCAGTTCTATATGTTATCATGGGGTAACAGCATGTACCAGTTCTATATGTTATCATGGGGTAACAGCATGTACCAGTTCTATATGTTATCATGGGGTAACAGCATGTACCAGTTCTAAATGTTATCATGGGGTAACAGCCTGTACCAGTTCTGTATTTTATCATGGGGCAACAGCATGTACCAGTTCTATATGTTATCATGGGGTAACAGCATGTACCAGTTCTATACGTTATCATGGGGTAACAACATGTACCAGTTCTATATGTTATCATGGGGTAACAGCCTGTACCAGTTCTGTATTTTATCATGGGGTAACAGCATGTACCAGTTCTATATGTTATCATGGGGTAACAGCATGTACCAGTTCTATATGTTATCATGTTGTAACAGCATGTACCAGTTCTATATGTTATCATGGGGTAACAGCATGTACCAGTTCTGTATTTTATCATGGGGTAACAGCATGTACCAGTTCTATACGTTATCATGGGGTAACAACATGTACCAGTTCTATATGTTATCATGGGGTAACAGCATGTACCAGTTCTATATGTTATCATGGGGTAACAGCCTGTACCAGTTCTATATGTTATCATGGGGTAACAGCATGTACCAGTTCTATATGTTATCATGGGGTAACAGCATGTACCAGTTCTATATGTTATCATGGGGTAACAGCATGTACCAGTTCTATATGTTATCATGTTGTAACAGCATGTACCAGTTCTATATGTTATCATGTTGTAACAGCATGTACCAGTTCGGTATTTTATAATTGTGTAACAGCATGTACCAGTAACAAACACAAACAGATAAACAGCCATGTTGTGTGATGTGTATCATGGTTATGTAAAGGGATGTAGATTGAGGAGTGTGTCTTCCCCAGGGGGAGGCAGACCGTATGGTCCAATACAGTACAGCTGTCCACAGCGGCTCAGCTCTGTTAAGACGCTCCGGGCACCACAACACTCTCTCTCTCTCTGTCTCTCTCTCTGTCTCTCGGACTCTCTGTCTCTCTCTGTCTCTCTCTGTCTATCTGTCTCTCTCTCTCTGTCTCTCTCTGTCTCTCTCTGACTTTCTGTCTCTCTCTGTCTCTCTGTCTCTCTGTCTCTCTCTTTCTCTGTCTCTCTCTCTCTGTCTCTCTCTTTCTCTGTCTCTCTCGCTGTCTCTCTCTGTCTCTATCTGTCTCACTCTCTCTGTCTCTGTCTCTGTCTCTCTCTCTCTCTCTCTGTCTCACTCTCTCTGTCTCTGTCTCTGTCTCTCTCTCTCTCTCTCTGTCTCTCTGTCTCTCTGTCTCTTTCTCTCTCTCTCTGTCTCTCTCTCTCTCTCTCTGAGTGATGGCTGGTTAACAGTCTGATGGCCTTGAGATAGAAGCTGTTTTTCAGTCTCTCGGTCCCAGCTTTGATACACCTGTACTGACCTCGCCTTCTGAATGATAGCGGGGTGAACAGGCAGTGGCTCGGGTGGTTGTTGACCTTGATGATCTTTATGGCCTTCCTGTGACATCGGGTGGTGTAGGTGTCATGGAGGGCAGGTAGTTTTCCCCCGGTGATGTGTTATTACTGGAGAGCCTTGTGGTTGAGGGCGGTGCTGTGGTACAGCCCAACAGGATGCTCTCGATTGTGCATCTGTAAAAGTTTGTCAGGGTTGGTGCGCCTTCTTCACTACTCTGTCTGTGTTGATGGACCATTTCAGTTTGTCTGTGATGTGTACGCCGAGGAACTTAAAACTTGCTACCATCTCCACTACTGTCCCGGCTGCTCCCTCTGCTGTTTTCTGAAGTCCGCGATCATCTCCTTTTGTTGACGTTGAGTGAGAGGTTGTCATCCTGACAGCACATGCCGAGGGCCCTCACCTCCTCCCTGTAGGCCGTCTCCTCGTTGTCCCTCCGCCAGGGCCCTCACCTCCTCCCTGTAGGCCGTCTCCTCGTTGTCCCTCCGCCAGGGCCCTCACCTCCTCCCTGTAGGCCGTCTCCTCGTTGTCCCTCCGCCAGGGCCCTCACCTCCTCCCTGTAGGCCGTCTCCTCGTTGTCCCTCCGCCAGGGCCCTCACCTCCTCCCTGTAGGCCGTCTCCTCGTTGTCCCTCCGCCAGGGCCCTCACCTCCTCCCTGTAGGCCATCTCCTCGTTGTTGGTGATCATGTCCACTACTGTAGTGTCGTCTGCAAACTTAATGATTGAGTTGGTGTGCATGGCCACACATTCATGGGTGAACAGGGAGTACAGGAGGGGACTGAGCACGCACCCTTGTGGGGCCCCTGTGTTGAGGATCAGCGAAGTGGAGATGTTGTTACCTACCTTCACCACCTGGGGGCGGCCCGTCAGGAAGTCCAGGACCCAGTTGCACAGGGCGAGGTTCAGACCCAGGGCCTCCAGCTTAATGATGAGTTTGGAGGGTACTATGGTGTTGAATGCTGAGCTGTAGTCATTGAACAGCATTCTTACATAGGTATTCCTCTTGTCCAGATGGGTTAGGGCAGTGTGCAGTGTGATGGCGACTGCGGCGTCTGTGGACCTATTGGGGCGGTAAGCAAGCTGAAGTGGGTCTAGGGTGGCCAGCAGGGTGGAGGTGATATGATCCTTGACTAGTCTCTCAAAGCACTTCATGATGACAGAGGTGTGTGCAATGGGCAATAGTGATATGTTCAGTTAACTTTGCCTTCTTGGGTACAGGAACAAAGGTGGGCATCGTGAAGCATGTGGGGACAGCAGACTGAGATAGGGAGTGATTTAATATTTCCATAAAAACACCAGATGGTCTGCACATGCTCTGAAGACGTGTCTAGGGATGCTGTCTGGGCCAGCAGCCGTGCGAGGGTTGACAGTTCACTACTACTGAGATCTAGAACTACAACATCAACTACAACATCAACTACAGTTCACTACTACTGAGATCTAGAACTACAACACCAACTACAACATCAACTACAGCACCAACTACAACATCAACTACAACTACAACACCAACTACAACACCAACTACAACACCAACTACAACACCAACTACAACATCAACTACAACACCAACTACAACATCAACTACAGTTCACTACTACTGAGATCTAGAACTACAACACCAACTACAACATCAACTACAGCACCAACTACAACATCAACTACAACACCAACTACAACACCAACTACAACACCAACTACAACACCAACTACAACATCAACTACAACACCAACTACAACATCAACTACAACATCAACTACAACATCAAATACAACATCAACTACAACACCAACTACAACACCAACTACAACATCAACTACAACACCAACTACAACATCAAATACAACATCAACTACAACATCAACTACAACATCAACTACAACATCAACTACAACATCAACTACAACACCAACTACAACACCAAATACAACATCAACTACAACATCAACTACAACACCAACTACAACATCAACTACAACACCAACTACAACATCAAATACAACATCAACTACAACATCAACTACAACATCAACTACAACACCAACTACAACATCAACTACAACATCAACTACAACACCAACTACAACATCAACTACAGTTCACTACTACTGAGATCTAGAGCTACAACATCAAATACAACACCAACTACAGCACCAACTACAACATCAACAACTACAACATCAACTACAACATCAACTACAGTTCACTGCTACTGAGATCTAGAACTACAACATCAACTACAACACCAACTACAGCACCAACTACAACACCAACTACAACATCAACTACAACACCAACTACAGCACCAACTACAACACCAACTACAACATCAACTACAACACCAACTACAACATCAAATACAACATCAACTACAACACCAAATACAACATCAACTACAACATCAACTACAACACCAACTACAACATCAACTACAACACCAACTACAACACCAACTACAACATCAACT
>NW_027016550.1:285812-363312 GCF_036934945.1 Oncorhynchus masou masou | reverse complement strand
ATGATATACTGTATATATAGAGAGAGATGATATACTGTATATATAGAGAGATGATATTCTTACTGTATATATAGAGAGAGAGATCATATACTGTATATATAGAGAGAGATGATATACTGTATATATAGGGAGAGAGATTTTATACTGTATATATATAGAGAGAGATCATATACTGTATATATAGAGAGAGATGATATACTGTATATATAGAGAGATGATATACTGTATATATATATAGAGAGAGATCATATACTGTATATATAGAGAGAGATGATATACTGTATATATAGAGAGAGATGATATACTGTATATATAGAGAGATGATATACTGTATATATAGAGAGAGAGATCATATACTGTATATATAGAGAGAGATGATATACTGTATATATAGAGAGAGAGATGATATACTGTATATATAGAGAGAGATCATATACTGTATATATAGAGAGAGATGATATACTGTATAAAGAGAGAGAGATGATAAACTGTATATAGAGAGAGAGATGATATACTGTATATATATAGAAAGAGATGATATACTGTATATATAGAGAGAGATGATATACTGTATATATATAGAAAGAGATCATATACTGTATATATAGAGAGAGATGATATACTGTATATAGAGAAAGAGAGATGATATACTGTATATATAGGGAGAGAGATGATATACTGTATATATAGAGAGAGATCATATACTGTATATATAGAGAGAGATGATATACTGTATAAAGAGAGAGAGATGATAAACTGTATATAGAGAGAGAGATGATATACTGTATATAAAGAGAGAGAGATGATATACTGTATATATAGAGAGAGATGATATACTGTATATATAGAGAGAGAGATGATATACTGTATATATATAGAGAGATGATATACTGTATATATAGAGAGAGATGATATACTGTATAGAGAAAGAGATGATATACTGTATAGAGAGAGAGATGATAAACTGTATATAGAGAGAGAGATGATATACTGTATATAAAGAGAGAGAGATGATATACTGTATATATATAGAGAGATGATATACTGTATATATAGAGAGAGATGATATACTGTATAGAGAAAGAGATGATATACTGTATATATAGAGAGAGAGATGATATACTGTATATATAGAGAGAGATGATATACTGTATATATAGAGAGAGATGATATACTGTATATAGAGAGAGAGATGATATACTGTATATATAGAGAGAGATGATATACTGTATATATAGAGAGAGATGATATACTGTATATATAGAGAGAGATGATATACTGTATATATAGAGAGAGATGATATACTGTATAGAGAAAGAGATGATATACTGTATATATAGAGAGAGAGATGATATACTGTATATATAGAGAGAGATGATATACTGTATATATAGAGAGAGATGATATACTGTATATATAGAGAGAGATGATATACTGTATATATAGAGAGAGATGATATACTGTATATATAGAGAGAGATGATATACTGTATAGAGAAAGAGATGATATACTGTATATATAGAGAAAGAGATTATATACTGTATATATAGAGAGAGAGATGATATACTGTATATATAGAGAGAGATGATATACTGTATATATAGAGAGAGATGATATACTGTATATATAGAGAGAGATGATATACTGTATATATAGAGAGAGATGATATACTGTATATAAAGAAAGAGAGATGATATACTGTATATATAGAGAGAGAGATGATATACTGTATATATAGAGAGAGATGATATACTGTATATATAGAGAGAGATGATATACTGTATATATAGAGAGAGATGATATACTGTATAGAGAAAGAGATGATATACTGTATATATAGATAAAGAGATGATATACTGTATATATAGAGAGAGAGATGATATACTGTATATATAGAGAGAGATGATATACTGTATATATAGAGAGAGATGATATACTGTATATATAGAGAGAGATGATATACTGTATATATAGAGAGAGATGATATACTGTATATATAGAGAGAGAGATGATATACTGTATATATAGAGAGAGATGATATACTGTATATATAGAGAGAGAGATGATATACTGTATATATAGAGAGAGATGATATACTGTATATATAGAGAGAGATGATATACTGTATAGAGAAAGAGATGATATACTGTATATATAGAGAGAGAGATGATATACTGTATATATAGAGAGAGAGATGATATACTGTATATATAGAGAGAGATGATATACTGTATATATAGAGAGAGATGATATACTGTATATATAGAGAGAGATGATATACTGTATATATATAGAGAGAGATGATATACTGTATATATAGAGAGAGATGATATACTGTATATATAGAGAGAGAGATGATATACTGTATAGAGAAAGAGATGATATACTGTATATATAGAGAGAGATGATATACTGTATATATAGAGAGAGATGATATACTGTATATATAGAGAGAGATGATATACTGTATATATAGAGAGAGAGATGATATACTGTATATATAGAGAGAGATGATATACTGTATATATAGAGAGAGATGATATACTGTATAGAGAAAGAGATGATATACTGTATATATAGAGAGAGATGATATACTGTATATATAGAGAGAGATGATATACTGTATATATAGAGAGAGATCATATACTGTATATATAGAGAGAGATGATATACTGTATATATAGAGAGAGATGATATACTGTATAGAGAAAGAGATGATATACTGTATATATAGAGAGAGATGATATACTGTATAGAGAAAGAGATGATATACTGTATATATAGAGAGAGATGATATACTGTATATATAGAGAGAGATGATATACTGTATATATAGAGAGAGATGATATACTGTATATATAGAGAGAGATGATATACTGTATATATATAGAGAGAGATGATATACTGTATATATAGAGAGAGAGATGATATACTGTATAGAGAAAGAGATGATATACTGTATATATAGAGAGAGATGATATACTGTATATATAGAGAGAGATGATATACTGTATATATAGAGAGAGATGATATACTGTATATATAGAGAGAGAGATGATATACTGTATATATAGAGAGAGATGATATACTGTATATATATAGAGAGAGATGATATACTGTATATATATAGAGAGAGATGATATACTGTATATATAGAGAGAGATGATATACTGTATATATATAGAGAGAGATGATATACTGTATATATAGAGAGAGAGATGATATACTGTATATATAGAGAGAGAGATGATATACTGTATATATAGAGAGAGAGATGATATACTGTATAGAGAAAGAGATGATATACTGTATATATAGAGAGAGATGATATAATGTATATAGAGAGAGATGATATACTGTATATATAGAGAGAGATGATATACTGTATAGAGAGAGAGATGATATACTGTATATATAGAGAGAGATGATATACTGTATATATATAGAGATAGATGATATACTGTATATATAGAGAGAGATGATATACTGTATAGAGAAAGAGATGATATACTGTATATATAGAGAGAGATGATATACTGTATATATAGAGAGAGATGATATACTGTATATATAGAGAGAGATGATATACTGTATAGAGAAAGAGATGATATACTGTATATATAGAGAAAGAGATGATATACTGTATATATAGAGAGAGATGATATACTGTATATATAGAGAGAGATGATATACTGTATATATATAGAGAGATGATATACTGTATATATAGAGAGAGAGATGATATACTGTATATATAGAGAGAGATGATATACTGTATATATAGAGAGAGATGATATACTGTATAGAGAAAGAGATGATATACTGTATATATAGAGAGAGAGATGATATACTGTATATATAGAGAGAGATGATATACTGTATATATAGAGAGAGATGATATACTGTATAGAGAGAGAGATGATATACTGTATATATAGAGAAAGAGATGATATACTGTATATATATAGAGAGAGATGATATATTGTATATAGAAAGAGATGATCTACTGTATATATAGAGAGAGATGATATACTGTATATATAGAGAGAGATGATATACTGTATATAGACAGAGAGATGATACACTGTATATAGACAGAGATGATATACTGTATGTATAGAGAGAGATGATATACTGTATATAGAGAAATATAAATAGGAGACAGAGATGATATACTGTATATAGAGAGAGAGATGATATTGTATATAGAGAGATATTTGTAGGAGAGAGATGACACTCTATATAGATGACACTCTATATAGAGTTATTAAGATATATCTATATAAAGTGTGTTTTCATCTTTTAACAGGAAGTTGTGTGCCCACCTGATTTTCCAACAGCCCAACCACATCCTCTGAGCTATGTTCTGCCACACACACACACACACACACACACACACACACACACACACACACACACACACACACACACACACACACACACACACACACACACACAAAAGTTTGGACACACCTCATTTTAGCGTTTTTTGTTGTTTTTTTGTACTATTTTCGACATTGTAGAATAATAGTGAAGACATCAGAGCTATGAAATAACATGTGGAATCATAATATACTTTATATTTGAGATTCTTCAAGGTAGCCACCCTTTGCCTTGATGACATATTTTCACACTCTTGGCATTCTCTCAACCAGCTTCACCTGGAATGCTTTTCCATTAGTCTTGAAGGAGTTCCCACATATGCTGAGCTATGGATTGTTCATTTACATTGAGCTGATTTCTGACGTGCTGTTCCTTCTTTTTTCCATAGTGTATTTCTGTATTGTTTTCGTGAGTCACAATAGTGAATTTGTGAATTTTTATTAGGATCCCCATTAGCTAATGTCTTGATGTTAGATAATCTTCCTGGGGTCCAACACCAATTAATAAGAATTTACAAAAGACTGAAAACCTACAGGACAGTAGATCTCCAGGAAGAGGGTTGGACTGAAAACCTACAGGACAGTAGATCTCCAGGAAGAGGGTTGGACTGAAAACCTACAGGACAGTAGATCTCCAGGAAGAGGGTTGGACTGTAAACCTACAGGACAGTAGATCTCCAGGAAGAGGGTTGGACTGAAAACCTACAGGACAGTAGATCTCCAGGAAGAGGGTTGGACTGAAAACCTACAGGACTGTAGATCTCCAGGAAGAGGGTTGGACTGAAAACCTACAGGACAGTAGATCTCCAGGAAGAGGGTTGGACTGAAAACCTACAGGACAGCAGATATCCAGGAAGAGGGTTGGACTGATATTTAAACATTTTTGCCTGAGAAATATAGATTGTTAAAGAGATCCATTCAATTATGGCTCTATATAATAGTGAAGGCATAGACTCAGGTTTTCTGGGTCTCTATGTTTTTGGGTTGGACAGGTTTCTCAATTTCTTTCTTAGGTTTTTGCATTCTTCGTCAAACCATTTGTCATTGTTGTTTATTTTCTTCGGTTTTCTATTTGAGATTTTTAGATTTGATAGGGAAGCTGAGAGGTTAAATATACTGGTTAAGATTTTCTACTGCCAAGTTTACACCTTCACTATTACAGTGGGACGTTTTATCCAGGAAATTGTCTAGAAGGGATTACATTTGTTGTTGCCTAATTGTTTTTTGGTTGGTTTCCACACTACATTCCTTCCATACCTTAAGGGAACATTTCGACAATCACCGTATAGTTAGTGAGAAAGTCCCTATTGGAACTGTACGGTCCCTTACTAGACGTCCGAAAACATTTTAGAAATTCGGGGACGGCGTCGGGCCGAGCGGTAGGGCCAGACCTACCGGGAAGTCATCAAATGAACTTTGTCGGACATTCGGTTTTCGTTTAATAAAATAAACAAATTTTAGCCCATTTTTGCGCAATGCCGGAATATCCCACAAGAGGGCATAAGCAATCATATTGCTATTGGACAAAACATCACGAATCACGACGTGCCATATCTCGGAAACCGAAAATATTTCGAAGCCGAAACTTGGTGAGCGTAGGTTTGGCATTATGGGAAGATGGCCCCGAACAAGATGGCGTCTAGGCCTCAACGGTTTTTGAGTTATGGCCATATTTCTGGGATTAAAGGTCCAAAATGAAAATAGAGAAAAGATTTTTTCACTTCACGTCAAAGTCAAGGAGCCTCCGGTGTCAATAAAAAAAAAATCGGCCATTTATCTATCGTCATTTATGAGAAATCGTACGTTGACCAGATCGTGATGTTCAGATATAGGTGGGTTTTTTTTTCAACGGTTACAGATCCAGTTGCAGGGTGTTCATACGAGTATTTTTAAAATGTGCTGCGGAGCTCTGCGACATTTCTGTGATTTTCTATGATTTTCTGAAATAACACACACTCACTAAACCCTCCGTAAATAACTCAGTTCTTAACGTAAAGACTTAAAACTCAGGATTCTGTAAAGGCATACCCCAATGAGGATATGAGTTTATTTATAGCTTCCTGTGCCAACCGGAAGTGCCATAATTGGTGTCTCAGGGGCTGTTTGGAAGGGTTAAAAAAATCAGATCTGTCCAAAACTTCATATGTGTGATTAGACAACCCCCATGAACTGTAAATCAGTCATTTTTCCCAACAGATGTCAAAGAAAAGCTCTCACACACTCACACACAGCAAGGATGGAGTGACAAAGTGTGGTGTTTAAAGACACAGAGAGCAGGCAATGGCATAAACATAATCCCAAGGCAGGGCCGAGTCCAACGAGGTGCCCCGCTTGACCGTAGCTCCCTCGGTCTGAGCGCAGCGACCATGAGAAAAATAGGCCCACAATGAAGCCTGCACCACAATGTCATTTGATTTTGGGTGACAGCGGCGGAACCGTTAGGTTTAGAAGGACAATTCAAACACAGGACTGTTCCTAAGGTCCTCCCGATCTGTGCAAGCCTAACCTTGACTGTGTGGCATTAACCTTTCACAGTTAAAAGAAGGTGTTTACAAAAAAACAGTGTGCATTGACTTCTCTCCCCATAGGAATACATTGCCTGCTCCCCTAAATACAACCTGGGGTCTTTATGGGTTATGAATGCTGTATGAACCTGTCTTCTATGACATTCCATCAGACCACTATGAGGTCTACCTGTGTCGATTCTAAGCTTCCTGGAGCAACCGGAAGTGGTTAGATTGACCCAAAAGGTATTTGGATGTACATCACCTCGAAAGGTGCCGAGGCCTCTGCATTATTCAACCCTGTGTAGATCAGTCAATTCTCAACTTAAAGACTTAAAACTCAGGATTCCCTAGGTTTCTATGTCAGTCAAGACATGTGTGTATTTATAGCTTCCTGTGCCAACCGGAAGTGCCATAATTGGTGACTCAGGGGCTGTTTGGAAGGGTTAAAAAAATCAGATCTGTCCAAAACTTCATATGTGTGATTAGACAACCCCCATGAACTGTAAATCAGTCATTTTTCCCAACAGATGTCAAAGAAAAGCTCTCACACACACACACAGCAAGGATGGAGTGACAAAGCGTGGTGTTTAAAGACACAGAGAGCAGGCAATGGCATAAACATAATCCCAAGGCCGTGCCGAGTCCAACGAGGTGCCCCGCTTGACCGTAGCTCGCTCGGTCTGAGCGCAGCGACCATGAGAAAAATAGGCCCACAATGAAGCCTGCACCACAATGTTATTTGATTTTGGGTGACAGCGGCGGAACCGTTAGGTTTAGAAGGACAATTCAAACACAGGACTGTTCCTAAGGTCCTCCCGATCTGTGCAAGCCTAACCTTGACTGTGTGGCATTAACCTTTCACAGTTAAAAGAAGGTGTTTACAAAAAAACAGTGTGCATTGACTTCTCTCCCCATAGGAATACATTGCCTGCTCCCCTAAATACAACCTGGGGTCTTTATGGGTTATGAATGCTGTATGAACCTGTCTTCTATGACATTCCATCAGACCACTATGAGGTCTACCTGTGTCGATTCTAAGCTTCCTGGAGCAACCGGAAGTGGTTAAATTGACCCAAAAGGTATTTGGATGTACATCACCTCGAAAGGTGCCGAGGCCTCTGCATTATTCAACCCTGTGTAGATCAGTCAATTCTCAACTTAAAGACTTAAAACTCAGGATTCCCTAGGTTTCTATGTCAGTCAAGACATGTGTGTATTTATAGCTTCCTGTGCCAACCGGAAGTGCCATAATTGGTGTCTCAGGGGCTGTTTGGAAGGGTTAAAAAAATCAGATATGTCCAAAACTTCATATGTGTGATTAGACAACCCCCATGAACTGTAAATCAGTCATTTTTCCCATAAAAATTCAAAGGAAAAATAAATCACACAGATACACAACTTGGATGGAGGGACGTATTGGGGTGTGTAGAGACTGACAGTGCCTCCAATAGTTAGCTTTGTTCGAGCTAAAAAAGAACCGTCAGACCTAGAGTTCCGAAACTTTAGAATCCTGTTCTAGACCTCAGGTAGATAGTGCGTGGTGAGTTACGGCGCTCTAGGAGGTTCTCGGACCGAGAAACAGCGTCGAACATTTGCAATGACTTCAATTCATTTTGACCATTACGAAAATGGCGACATTTAGAAATGTCCCAGAGACACAAGACTAGGTGCATTGTGACCGTCTCGGCCCATAGAGACAGAACCCAACATCTCGGTCCGATAGCTCATTCAAGGACCCCGTAGCAAGGCATTGAAAAAAGTGGATTTTCAGCACCAATTAGGCTTTTACTCGGACACCAAATGACCTATCGGGCCGAAACTCGGGATTCGGGGTCGCCTCACATAGGACTACACATAATGTCCGAACTGGCCCCGCAGCTAGAAAGTAACTATGTGTTTTATGGTTTTTTAATGTTTTGTACCGAAGGCCTTGTGAATTTTGGGCCAGCTCTGAAGTATGTTATACTTGGCTCCTAAATGAGTTGGGAAAAGTGGGTTTGGTGTCAGTTTGTATCAGTTTGGTGTCAGAATGATATCAAATTGACTGATGGACGGTGACTTGCAGGTGACTCTTGTCCATTAGCAATATGTTTAAGCGGTGAGGTACCATCACCAAAAGCGACATTCTGAAATCAACCCAAACGAGCGATGGAGAGGTACCAGTATCACTGCCCAGACATCCCTATGTCATCGGGCCAGTCAATTTGGCATTCCTGCATGATTTTTATGGCATGACAAATTGGTAATGGTGACTGCCCAGTTAACCATATGGCAAATGCACAGTGACTTTGAAAGAGTGAGAAAAATCACCAAATGGACATTCTGGAATCAACCCTAACGAGTGATGGAGAGGTACCAGAATCACTGCCAAGCCATCCCGACTTCATCGGGCCAGTCAATTTGGCATTCCTGCACAAATTTTCAGTGACTTTGCAAAAGTAAGGAACATTTGTAATATGTTTAACGGTGAGGTACCATCACCAAAAGCGACATTCTGAAATCAACCCAAACGAGCGATGGAGAGGTACCAGTATCACTGCCCAGCCATCCCGAGGTCATCGGGCCAGTCAATTTGGCATTCCTGCAAGAATTTTTAGTGACTTTGCAAAAGTAAGGGACATTTGCAATATGTTTAAGCGGTGAGGTACCATCACCAAAAGCGACATTCTGAAATCAACCCAAACGAGCGATGGAGAGGTACCAGAATAACTGCCCAGCCATCCCTATGTCATCGGGCCAGTCAATTTGGCATTCCTACATGATTTTTATGGCATGACAAATTGGTGATGGTGACTGCCCAGTTAACCATATGGCAAATGCACAGTGACTTTGAAAGAGTGAGAAAAATCACCAAATGGACATTCTGGAATCAACCCTAACGAGCGATGGAGAGGTACCATAATCACTGCCCAGACATCCCGAGGTCATCGGGCCAGTCAATTTGTCATTCCTGCACAAATTTTCAGTGACTTTGCAAAAGTAAGGAACATTTGCAATATGTTTTAACAGTGAGGTACCATCACCAAAAGCGACATTCTGAAATCAACCCAAATGAGCGATGGAGAGGTACCAGTATCACTGCCCAGCCATCCCGAGGTCATCGGGCCAGTCAATTTGGCATTCCTGCAAGAATTTTTAGTGACTTTGCAAAAGTAAGGAACATTTGCAATATGTTTTAACAGTGAGGTACCATCACCAAAAGCGACATTCTGAAATCAACCCAAACGAGCGATGGAGAGGTACCAAAATCACTGCCCAGCCATCCCGAGGTCATCGAGCCAGTCAATTTGGCATTCCTGCAAAATTTTTTAGTGACTTTGCAAAAGTAAGGAACATTTGCAATATGTTTTAACAGTGAGGTACCATCACCAAAAGCGACATTCTGAAATCAACCCAAACGAGCGATGGAGAGGTACCAGAATAACTGCCCAGCCATCCCTATGTCATCGGGCCAGTCAATTTGGCATTCCTACATGATTTTTATGGCATGACAAATTGGTGATGGTGACTGCCCAGTTAACCATATGGCAAATGCACAGTGACTTTGCAAAAGTGAGAAAACATGACCAAATGGACATTCTGAAATCAACACAAACAATGGCATGACCATAGTGTCCAGACTGTGCCGAGTCCAACGAGGTGTCCCGCTTGACCGTAGCTCGCTCGGTCTGAGCGCGGCGACCATGAGAAAAATAGGCCCAATATGAAGCCTTCACCAGTACGTCATTTGATTTTGGGTGACAGTGGCGGAACCGTTAGGTTTAGAAAGACAATTCAACCACAGGACTGTTCCTAAGGTCCTCCTGATCTGTCCAAGCCTATCCTTGACCGTGTGACATTAACCCTTCACAGTCAAAAGAAGGTGTTTACATAAAAACAGTGTTCATTGACTTCTCTCCCCATAGGAATATATTGGCTGCTCCACTAAATACAACCTGGAGTCTATATGGGTTATGAATGTTGTATGAACCTGTCTTTGGTACCAGTCCATCAGACCACTATAAGGTCTACCTGTGTCGATTCTAAGCTTCCTGGACCAACCGGAAGTGGTTCAAATCGCCCTAAAAGTGTATACCCATACACTGCCTGCAATTTGATGGACATAGTGCATTGAACCCTGTGTAAATCAGTCAGTTTTCATGGTAAAGACTTAAAACTCAGGATTCTCTAATGGAATAGCCCAATGAGGATGTATGTTGAGTTACAGCTTCCTGTGCCAACCGGAAGTGCCATAATTGGTGTCTCATGGGCTGTTTGGAGGGGTTAAAAATATCAGATCTTTCCAAAACTTCATCTGTGTGATTAGACAACCCCCATGAACTGTAAATCAGTCATTTTTCCCAACAGATGTCAAAGAAAAGCTCTCACACACACACACAGCAAGGATGGAGTGACAAAGCGTGGTGTTTAAAGACACAGAGAGCAGGCAATGGCATAAACATAATCCCAAGGCCGTGCCGAGTCCAACGAGGTGCCCCTCTTGACCGTAGCTCGCTCGGTCTGAGCGCAGCGACCATGAGAAAAATAGGCCCACAATGATGCCTGCACCACAATGTCATTGGATTTTGGGTGACAGCGGCGGAACCGTTAGGTTTAGAAGGACAATTCAAACACAGGACTGTTCCTAAGGTCCTCCCGATCTGTGCAAGCCTAACCTTGACTGTGTGGCATTAACCTTTCACAGTTAAAAGAAGGTGTTTACAAAAAAACAGTGTGCATTGACTTCTCTCCCCATAGGAATACATTGCCTGCTCCCCTAAATACAACCTGGAGTCTATATGGGTTATGAATGCTGTATGAACCTGTCTTCTATGACATTCCATCAGACCACTATGAGGTCTACCTGTGTCGATTCTAAGCTTCCTGGAGCAACCGGAAGTAGTTAGATTGACCCAAAAGGTATTTGGATGTACATCACCTCGAAAGGTGCCGAGGCCTCTGCATTATTCAACCCTGTGTAGATCAGTCAATTCTCAACTTAAAGACTTAAAACTCAGGATTCCCTAGGTTTCTATGTCAGTCAAGACATGTGTGTATTTATAGCTTCCTGTGCCAACCGGAAGTGCCATAATTGGTGACTCAGGGGCTGTTTGGAAGGGTTAAAAAAATCAGATCTGTCCAAAACTTCATATGTGTGATTAGACAACCCCCATGAACTGTAAATCAGTCATTTTTCCCAACAGATGTCAAAGAAAAGCTCTCACACACACACACAGCAAGGATGGAGTGACAAAGCGTGGTGTTTAAAGACACAGAGAGCAGGCAATGGCATAAACATAATCCCAAGGCCGTGCCGAGTCCAACGAGGTGCCCCTCTTGACCGTAGCTCGCTCGGTCTGAGCGCAGCGACCATGAGAAAAATAGGCCCACAATGATGCCTGCACCACAATGTCATTGGATTTTGGGTGACAGCGGCGGAACCGTTAGGTTTAGAAGGACAATTCAAACACAGGACTGTTCCTAAGGTCCTCCCGATCTGTGCAAGCCTAACCTTGACTGTGTGGCATTAACCTTTCACAGTTAAAAGAAGGTGTTTACAAAAAAACAGTGTGCATTGACTTCTCTCCCCATAGGAATACATTGCCTGCTCCCCTAAATACAACCTGGGGTCTTTATGGGTTATGAATGCTGTATGAACCTGTCTTCTATGACATTCCATCAGACCACTATGAGGTCTACCTGTGTCGATTCTAAGCTTCCTGGAGCAACCGGAAGTGGTTAAATTGACCCAAAAGGTATTTGGATGTACATCACCTCGAAAGGTGCCGAGGCCTCTGCATTATTCAACCCTGTGTAGATCAGTCAATTCTCAACTTAAAGACTTAAAACTCAGGATTCCCTAGGTTTCTATGTCAGTCAAGACATGTGTGTATTTATAGCTTCCTGTGCCAACCGGAAGTGCCATAATTGGTGTCTCAGGGGCTGTTTGGAAGGGTTAAAAAAATCAGATCTGTCCAAAACTTCATATGTGTGATTAGACAACCCCCATGAACTGTAAATCAGTCATTTTTCCCATAAAAATTCAAAGGAAAAATAAATCACACAGATACACAACTTGGATGGAGGGATGTATTGGGGTGTGTAGAGACTGACAGTGCCTCCAATAGTTAGCTTTGTTCGAGCTAAAAAAGAACCGTCAGACCTAGAGTTCCGAAACTTTAGAATCCTGTTCTAGACCTCAGGTAGATAGTGCGTGGTGAGTTACGGCGCTCTAGGAGGTTCTCGGACCGAGAAACAGCGTCGAACATTTGCAATGACTTCAATTCATTTTGACCATTACGAAAATGGCGACATTTAGAAATGTCCCAGAGACACAAGACTAGGTGCATTGTGACCGTCTCGGCCCATAGAGACAGAACCCAACATCTCGGTCCGATAGCTCATTCAAGGACCCCGTAGCAAGGCATTGAAAAAAGTGGATTTTCAGCACCAATTAGGCTTTTACTCGGACACCAAATGACCTATCGGGCCGAAACTCGGGATTCGGGGTCGCCTCACATAGGACTACACATAATGTCCGAACTGGCCCCGCAGCTAGAAAGTAACTATGTGTTTTATGGTTTTTTAATGTTTTGTACCGAAGGCCTTGTGAATTTTGGGCCAGCTCTGAAGTATGTTATACTTGGCTCCTAAATGAGTTGGGAAAAGTGGGTTTGGTGTCAGTTTGTATCCGTTTGGTGTCAGAATGATATCAAATTGACTGATGGACGGTGACTTGCAGGTGACTCTTGTCCATTAGCAATATGTTTAAGCGGTGAGGTACCATCACCAAAAGCGACATTCTGAAATCAACCCAAACGAGCGATGGAGAGGTACCAGTATCACTGCCCAGCCATCCCGAGGTCATCGGGCCAGTCAATTTGGCATTCCTGCATGATTTTTATAGCATGACAAATTGGTAATGGTGACTGCCCAGTTAACCATATGGCAAATGCACAGTGACTTTGCAAAAGTGAGAAAACATGACCAAATGGACATTCTGAAATCAACCCTAACGAGTGATGGAGAGGTACCAGAATCACTGCCAAGCCATCCCGAGTTCATCGGGCCAGTCAATTTGGCATTCCTGCACAAATTTTCAGTGACTTTGCAAAAGTAAGGAACATTTGCAATATGTTTTAACAGTGAGGTACCATCACCAAAAGCGACATTCTGAAATCAACCCAAACGAGCGATGGAGAGGTACCAGTATCACTGCCCAGACATCCCTATGTCATCGGGCCAGTCAATTTGGCATTCCTGCATGATTTTTATGGCATGACAAATTGGTGATGGTGACTGCCCAGTTAACCATATGGCAAATGCACAGTGACTTTGAAAGAGTGAGAAAACATGACCAAATGGACATTCTGAAATCAACCCTAACGAGTGATGGAGAGGTACCAGAATCACTGCCAAGCCATCCCGAGGTCATCGGGCCAGTCAATTTGGCATTCCTGCAAAAATTTTCAGTGACTTTGCAAAAGTAAGGAATATTTGCAATATGTTTTAACAGTGAGGTACCATCACCAAAAGCGACATTCTGAAATCAACCCAAACGAGCCATGGAGAGGTACCAGTATCACTGCCCAGCCATCCCGAGGTCATCGGGCCAGTCAATTTGGCATTCCTGCAAAAATTTTCAGTGACTTTGCAAAAGTAAGGAACATTTGCAATATGTTTAAGTGGTGAGGTACCATCACCAAAAGCGACATTCTGAAATCAACCCAAACGAGCGATGGAGAGGTACCAAAATCACTGCCCAGCCATCCCGAGGTCATCGGGCCAGTCAATTTGGCATTCCTGCAAGAATTTTTATGGCATGACAAATTGGTGATGGTGACTGTCCAGTTAACCATATGGCAAATGCACAGTGACTTTGAAAGAGTGAGAAAAATCACCAAATGGACATTCTGAAATCAACCCTAACGAGCGATGGAGAGGTACCAGAATCACTGCCCAGCCATCCCGGACATTCTGAAATTTTCAGTGACTTTGCCATTTGCAATATGTTTTAACAGTGAGGTACCATCACCAAAAGCGACATTCTGAAATCAACCCAAACGAGCCATGGAGAGGTACCAGTATCACTGCCCAGCCATCCCGAGGTCATCGGGCCAGTCAATTTGGCATTCCTGCAAAAATTTTCAGTGACTTTGCAAAAGTAAGGAACATTTGCAATATGTTTTAACAGTGAGGTACCATCACCAAAAGCGACATTCTGAAATCAACCCAAACGAGCGATGGAGAGGTACCAGTATCACTGCCCAGCCATCCCTATGTCATCGGGCCAGTCAATTTGGCATTCCTGCAAAATTTTCAGTGACTTTGCAAAAGTAAGGAACATTTGCAATATGTTTTAACAGTGAGGTACCATCACCAAAAGCGACATTCTGAAATCAACCCAAACGAGCGATGGAGAGGTACCAGTATCACTGCCCAGCCATCCTGAGGTCATCGGGCCAGTCAATTTGGCATTCCTGCATGATTTTTATAGCATGACAAATTGGTGATGGTGACTGCCCAGTTAACCATATGGCAAATGCACAGTGACTTTGAAAGAGTGAGAAAAATCACCAAATGGACATTCTGAAATCAGCCCAAACGAGCGATGGAGAGGTAAGTATCACTGCCCAGCCATTCCGAGGTCATCGGGCCAGTCAATTTGGCATTCCTGCAAGAATTTTTGTGACTTTGCAAAAGTAAGGAACATTTGCAATATGTTTAACGGTGAGGTACCATCACCAAAAGCGACATTCTGAAATCAACCCAAACGAGCCATGGAGAGGTACCAGTATCACTGCCCAGCCATCCCGAGGTCATCGGGCCAGTCAATTTGGCATTCCTGCAAAAATTTTCAGTGACTTTGAAAAAGTAAGGAACATTTGCAATATGTTTTAACAGTGAGGTACCATCACCAAAAGCGACATTCTGAAATCAACCCAAACGAGCCATGGAGAGGTACCAGTATCACTGCCCAGCCATCCCGAGTCATCGGGCCAGTCAATTTGGCATTCCTGCATGATTTTTATAGCATGACAAATTGGTGATGGTGACTGCCCAGTTAACCATATGGCAAATGCACAGTGACTTTGAAAGAGTGAGAAAATCACCAAATGGACATTCTGAATCAACCCTAACGAGCGATGGAGAGGTACCAGAATCACTGCCAAGCCATCCCGACTTCATCGGGCCAGTCAATTTGGCATTCCTGCAAAAATTTTCAGTGACTTTGCAAAAGTAAGGAACATTTGCAATATGTTTTAACAGTGAGGTACCATCACCAAAAGCGACATTCTGAAATCAACCCAAACGAGCCATGGAGAGGTACCAGTATCACTGCCCAGCCATCCCGAGGTCATCGGGCCAGTCAATTTGGCATTCCTGCAAAAATTTTCAGTGACTTTGAAAAGTAAGGAACATTTGCAATATGTTTTAACAGTGAGGTACCATCACCAAAAGCGACATTCTGAAATCAACCCAAACGAGCGATGGAGAGGTACCAGAATCACTGCCCAGCCATCCCGAGTTCATCGGGCCAGTCAATTTGGCATTCCTGCATGATTTTTATGGCATGACAAATTGGTGATGGTGAATGCCCAGTTAACCATATGGCAAATGCACAGTGACTTTGCAAAAGTGAGAAAACATAAACAAATGGACATGATGAAATCAACACCACGAGTGATTGAAAGGAACAACAATCACTGCCCGGCCATCCCGAGTTCATCAGGCCAGTCAATTTTGCATTTCTGAAGGATTTTTGAGCATGTCAAATTTCTTATGACATTTGGCCCCCACAAAACATATGCCTTATGCACAAGCAAAAAAAAAAAAAAACATTATAATAATAAAATATGACTAAAGTATGTTGATACAGTTCTTATACGTGTGTAACTGACACAAAATTCGAAAAAATTTCGAAAAACGGTCCAGAAAGCACTTTTTTAGGGGTGTGTGAAGTTTTTTATGAAATTTAATAATTTTTGACTTTTGACTT
This sequence comes from Oncorhynchus masou masou, assembly GCF_036934945.1. Taxonomy (NCBI): domain Eukaryota; kingdom Metazoa; phylum Chordata; class Actinopteri; order Salmoniformes; family Salmonidae; genus Oncorhynchus; species Oncorhynchus masou. Next base: position 346,444 of record NW_027016550.1, on the reverse strand, counting down.
CTGACTTCCTATGAAATCATATTGCAGATGGACAAAACACATGCAATATGCGCAAGTAAAAAAAAAAAAAAAAATTATGATAATAAAATATGACTAAAGTATGTTGATACAGTTCTTATACGTGTGTAACTGACACAAAATGCGAAAAATTTCGAAAAACGGTCCAGAAAGCACTTTTTTAGGGGTGTGTGAAGTTTTTTATGAAATTTAAGAATTTTTGACTTTTGACTTCTGACTTCCTATGAAATCATATTGCAAATGGACAAAACATATGCAATATGCGCAAGTAAAAAAATTAAAAAAATTATGTTAATAAAATTGGACAAAAGTATTTTCATACAGTTCTTATACATGTGTAATTGTCAAAAAAAGCGAAAGAATTTCGAAAAATGGTCCAGAAAGCACTTTTTTAAGGGGTGATACGTTTTTTTCAAAAAATTCGTTTTTTCAAAATTTGGCTTTTGGATGTTGACTTGGAGTCCAATACCAATATGAAAAACCATGGTGGAGTGCAATCGCCACCTGTTGGATTTTTGAAGTGTTACAACTGGCAATACCCATATGGCAATAGCAGTAAACTTTGCATGAATCAACGCCGCTTTGGGTGGTATTGGCCAATGTGTGCATGGTTTGTCCTATGCCAATAACTTGCCATTCATTTTTGTCCACTACGGGGTGAAATCCCTTACAAGCAGTATAATAGAGACAATAGATTCAGCTTGACTGTCATAAGGAAGAGAGAAGTAGATCTAGCTGGATGTCATAATATAATAGACTCAGTCATCTAGCTGGTCTGTCATAATATAATAGACACAGTCTATCTACCTTGTCTGTCATAATATAATAGAGACATGTATATGCATTGTCAGATGTCATAATATAATAGAGATCGCAAAATTCAGCTGAAGTGTCATGATATAATAAGACCCAGTAAGATTCCTAGCTGGTATAGTCATAATATAATAAAACATCTACTGGTTCTCATAATATTAACCCAGTAATCTAGCCTATGACCACTCAGGAAAGGGGGAGAAAGACACAGGTATTCTCAATTAGTTTCTCTACAGACAGTAGATCAGCTGTGTGCATAGACTATAATAGACACAGTGATCTAGCTGGTCTGTCATAATTGTAGACACAGTAGATCGAGCTGGTTGGGCATAATATAATAGAGACAATGTGACCCCACTGGTCTGTCATATTCATAGAGACAGTAGATCCCTTTCTGTCATAATATAATAGAGACAGTAATCTAGCTGGTCTGTCATAATATAAAGAGACAGTAGATTTTGGTCTATCACATAACACACAGTAATCGAGCCATAATAATCCCCTAAAGGTCCTGACAACATGAGATAGAGACAACAACCCTGTTTTCAAACTTAAGGATCCTAAAATGACAGTCAAGACAGTCGATGTCTATGTTGCCATATTATTCAAGACAGCATTGATCTAGCTGAGCATAGTCTGTCATAATAAATAGAGACAGTATCTTCCCGGTCTGCATAATATAATAGTCATCTCTTTTAGATCTGGATGTCATTTCATAATATAAGGGACATTTAGATCTTATCAGTTGTTCATAATAGAATAGACTCCAACATTCTTCCAGGTCTGTCATAATATAATAATTAAACAGTGCATCTAACCAACAGTGCATAATAAATAGACCCAGTTGATCCTTCGGTCCCCTCATAATATAATCAGCCATTGTCCTGGTCCCGAGGTGAAGTTGAGACTTTCCCTTCTGCAGGCTGCCATATACTGCCACAAAAACATCCTACACTTCTTGCATAATAGAGACAGTTATCTACCTGGTGTCATAATATATATCCCCACAGTAGATCTAGCCCAGTCATAATATACCGACCAGTATTCTCAATCGAAACCCTCTTTATCGAACAGTAATAGACAGGAACTGGTCTTTCCATTAGAATAGAAATCCTTCACAAACCTTGCCCCACTTGTCGTTTTTGTCGCAATAGTTTTGCCCATAGATCCCTGGTCTGTCACCGGACACATGATCTGAAGGTAACATGTCATGATTAATAATGATAGATTTTCTAACCAGGTCTGTCAAATATAATAGCACATAATCTACCCTAAACCAACGATCTGTTTGGTCAAAGAATTATCACTTTCCAGAGACAGTCAAGATCTGAGTGGTCTGTCATATATAATGACACAATGAGCTTAGAACAGCATGGTCTGTCATAGTATAGTAGAAACATAGAGACAGTAGCTACCTGGTCTTCATAACATTAATAGACACATCAGATCTAGTTCTGTCAGAATATAATAGAGACTAACGGTCCTATCTAGACGTTCTGTCAAAACATTTTAGAAATTCAGGGTCTGTCGGAACATAAGACAGTCTAATAGACCTCACCAATCAATCAAGAGACGATAAATATCTACCTTGTTTTCATTAATAAAATAAACAAATCTACCTTGTCTGCCAGAATATCCCAAAGAGACAAGCAATCAGATTCTAGCGGGACTGTCATAACGATAATCAGACACAGCAGATCTCGGAGCTGGTCAGTCATAGCCAAATGGTGAGACGTAGATTTACCATTATCAAATGGAACCCTGCAAACACCGGGCCCTCAGGGGTTTTTGAGTCATAATATTTCTGGGATTAAAACCAAAATCTCCAACCCTTCCTCCCTCCCCACCAGATCAGTCTGCTAATATCTTTAAGTCACTAGGAGCCCTCCACCTCTCTGTCAATAAAAAAACAAGATACCGGGCTCTGCAAGAAGTCAAAGTCACTCCAAAAATATGTTGAACAGTGATCTATTCCTCTCCACGGAAGTCTTTAGTAAATTCAGGCGACAGATCTTGCTGGTCTGTAATAAGAGATTTTAGAGTTGTATGGAAGCCAGATCTAGCTGGACTTTCTGTATCTCGGCCGGGTTCCCTACCTGGTGCTCCCATAACCCACTCTTCCGATTTGAGGGCTGTGGATAAAATAAGGTCACAGACACAGAGGCGACACTAGCAGAACAGTCAGAGTTCTAACGTAAAGACAGAGAGACACAGAGAATACACAGAGAGACAGTAGATACACAGAGATTCCTGTGCCAACAGAGACAGAGATCAGTCACACACAACACAATAGACACACATCAGACTGTCAAAACACAACACACATATGTGATTACTATCCTGGCCCAATTTTTTTTTTTTTTTTTTTTTTTTTTTTAACAAAAATGGATGGGGAAACGGTGGACCCCATTAAAGAGACAGCTAGATCGCCCTTCTTTCAGTTTGAATGTTTTTTTCCCTTCTCTTCTTCTGCTAGCTAGCTACTCTAATAGCAACTAGCTAAAAAGAGCAACTAGCAGCTAGCTAGCTATTTACATAGCTTTGTGAGTTTGTACTTTTCATTGACAACGGGAGAATATAAGTGTTGCACCGTTCCCGGAGGTACTGCAATACCGGGTAGATCTAGCTTGGAGCTGTCATAGCCCCATTTCCGACTAATCTACCTGTTCAAAAAATAATTTAATATAAGGATCCCCATGGGGGTCATATCATTAAACTGATAAGACAGTAGATTTTTGGTCTGTCATACAAAAATAATTTATTACTGGTCTGTCATGCCATTCATAATAGACACATCAGATCTAGCTGGTCTTCATAATATAAACAGACATCACCAAACTGGTCCCATAAATAATATTTGATGTAGATCAGCTGGTCTGTCAAAGGTATAATAGAGATCCTGCATTATTCAACCCTAGCTAGATCAGTCATAATTTAAAGACTTACAACTTAGGGATTTCTGGTCACCGTATAATTAGTGAGAAAGATTGGAACTGTACGGTCCCTTATAGACGTCCGCCAAACATTTAGAAAATTCGGGACAGTATATCTTGGAAGTCTGTCATAAATAATTGAGACCTACCGGGTCATCAAATGAACTTTGTCGGACATTCTGGTCAGTCATTTTTCCCAATAAAATAAACAAATTTTAGCCCATTTTTAAAGCGCAATGCCGAAATATCCCAATAAGAGGGCATAAGAATCATATTGCTATTGGACAAAACATCAGAATCAATGATATCCTGAAACCAAATATTCATTGAAACTTGGTGAGCGTAGGTTTGGCATTATAAATGGACAAGTTCAAGATGGGACTGTTCTAGGTCCTCAATATCATGAGTTATGGCCATATTTCTGGGATTGGTCAAAATGAAAATAGAAAAAGATTTTTCACAGTCAAAGTCAAGGAGCCTCCGGTGTCAATAAAAAAAAAAATCGTGCCATTTATCTATCGTCATTTAAGAAAATCGCTCCCCTAAATTGACCAGATCGTGATGTTCAGATATAGGTGTATTTTTTTTTCAATGGTTACAGATCCAGTTGCAGGGTGTTCATACGAAGCTTTTAAATGTGCTGCGGAGCTTGCCCAAAAGACATTTCTGTGATTTTCTATGATTTTCTGAAATAACACACACTCACTAAACCCTCCGTAAATAACTCAGTTCTTAACGTAAAGACTTAAAACTCAGGATTCTGTAAAGGCATACCCCAATGAGGATATGAGTTTATTTATAGCTTCCTGTGCCAACCGGAAGTGCCATAATTGGTGTCTCAGGGGCTGTTTGGAAGGGTTAAAAAAATCAGATCTGTCCAAAACTTCATATGTGATTAGACAACCCCCATGAACTGTAAATCAGTCATTTTTCCCAACAGATGTCAAAGAAAAGCTCTCACACACACACACAGCAAGGATGGAGTGACAAAGCGTGGTGTTTAAAGACACAGAGAGCAGGCAATGGCATAAACATAATCCCAAGGCCGGGCCGAGTCCAACGAGGTGCCCGCTTGACCGTAGCTCACTCGGTCTGAGCGCAGCGACCATGAGAAAAATAGGCCCACAATGAAGCCTGCACCACAATGTCATTTGATTTTGGGTGACAGCGGCGGAACCGTTAGGTTTAGAAGGACAATTCAAACACAGGACTGTTCCTAAGGTCCTCCCGATCTGTGCAAGCCTAACCTTGACTGTGTGGCATTAACCTTTCACAGTTAAAAGAAGGTGTTTACAAAAAACAGTGTGCATTGACTTCTCTCCCCATAGGAATACATTGCCTGCTCCCCTAAATACAACCTGGGGTCTTTATGGGTTATGAATGCTGTATGAACCTGTCTTCTATGACATTCCATCAGACCACTATGAGGTCTACCTGTGTCGATTCTAAGCTTCCTGGAGCAACCGGAAGTGGTTAAATTGACCCAAAAGGTATTTGGATGTACATCACCTCGAAAGGTGCCGAGGCCTCTGCATTATTCAACCCTGTGTAGATCAGTCAATTCTCAACTTAAAGACTTAAAACTCAGGATTCCCTAGGTTTCTATGTCAGTCAAGACATGTGTGTATTTATAGCTTCCTGTGCCAACCGGAAGTGCCATAATTGGTGTCTCAGGGGCTGTTTGGAAGGGTTAAAAATCAGATCTGTCCAAAACTTCATATGTGTGATTAGACAACCCCCATGAACTGTAAATCAGTCATTTTTCCCATAAAAATTCAAAGGAAAAATAAATCACACAGATACACAACTTGGATGGAGGGACGTATTGGGGTGTGTAGAGACTGACAGTGCCTCCAATAGTTAGCTTTGTTCGAGCTAAAAAAGAACCGTCAGACCTAGAGTTCCGAAACTTTAGAATCCTGTTCTAGACCTCAGGTAGATAGTGCGTGGTGAGTTACGGCGCTCTAGGAGGTTCTCGGACCGAGAAACAGCGTCGAACATTTGCAATGACTTCAATTCATTTTGACCATTACGAAAATGGCGACATTTAGAAATGTCCCAGAGACACAAGACTAGGTGCATTGTGACCGTCTCGGCCCATAGAGACAGAACCCAACATCTCGGTCCGATAGCTCATTCAAGGACCCCGTAGCAAGGCATGGAAAAAAGTGGATTTTCAGCACCAATTAGGCTTTTACTCGGACACCAAATGACCTATCGAGCCGAAACTCGGGATTCGGGGTCGCCTCACATAGGACTACACATAATGTCCGAACTGGCCCCGCAGCTAGAAAGTAACTATGTGTTTTATGGTTTTTTAATGTTTTGTACCGAAGGCCTTGTGAATTTTGGGCCAGCTCTGAAGTATGTTATACTTGGCTCCTAAATGAGTTGGGAAAAGTGGGTTTGGTGTCAGTTTGTATCAGTTTGGTGTCAGAATGATATCAAATTGACTGATGGACGGTGACTTGCAGGTGACTCTTGTCCATTAGCAATATGTTTAAGCGGTGAGGTACCATCACCAAAAGCGACATTCTGAAATCAACCCAAACGAGCGATGGAGAGGTACCAGTATCACTGCCCAGCCATCCCGTGTCATCGGGCCAGTCAATTTGGCATTCCTGCATGATTTTTATGGCATGACAAATTGGTGATGGTGACTGCCCAGTTAACCATATGGCAAATGCACAGTGACTTTGAAAGAGTGAGAAAACATCACCAAATGGACATTCTGAAATCAACCCTAACGAGTGATGGAGAGGTACCAGAATCACTGCCAAGCCATCCCGAGGTCATCGGGCCAGTCAATTTGGCATTCCTGCACAAATTTTCAGTGACTTTGCAAAAGTAAGGAACATTTGCAATATGTTTTAACAGTGAGGTACCATCACCAAAAGCGACATTCTGAAATCAACCCAAACGAGCCATGGAGAGGTACCAAAATCACTGCCCAGCCATCCCGAGGTCATCGGGCCAGTCAATTTGGCATTCCTGCATGATTTTTATGGCATGACAAATTGGTGATGGTGACTGCCCAGTTAACCATATGGCAAATGCACAGTGACTTTGAAAGAGTGAGAAAAATCACCAAATGGACATTCTGAAATCAACCCTAACGAGCGATGGAGAGGTACCAGAATCACTGCCAAGCCATCCCGAGTTCATCGGGCCAGTCAATTTGGCATTCCTGCAAAATTTTCAGTGACTTTGCAAAAGTAAGAAACATTTGCAATATGTTTTAACAGTGAGGTACCATCACCAAAAGCGACATTCTGAAATCAACCCAAACGAGCCATGGAGAGGTACCAGTATCACTGCCCAGCCATCCCGAGGTCATCGGGCCAGTCAATTTGGCATTCCTGCAAAAATTTTCAGTGACTTTGCAAAAGTAAGGAACATTTGCAATATGTTTTAACAGTGAGGTACCATCACCAAAAGCGACATTCTGAAATCAACCCAAACGAGCCATGGAGAGGTACCAAAATCACTGCCCAGCCATCCTGAGGTCATCGGGCCAGTCAATTTGGCATTCCTGCATGATTTTTATGGCATGACAAATTGGTGATGGTGACTGCCCAGTTAACCATATGGCAAATGCACAGTGACTTTGAAAAGTGAGAAAACATGACCAAATGGACATTCTGAAATCAACACAAACAATGGCATCACCATAGTGTCCAGACTGTGCCGAGTCCAACGAGTGCCCCGCTTGACCGTAGCTCGCTCGGTCTGAAAGCGCAGCGACCATGAGAAAAATAGGCCCAATATGAAGCCTTCACCAGTACGTCATTTGATTTTGGGTGACAGCGGCGGAACCGTTAGGTTTAGAAAGACAATTCAACCACAGGACTGTTCCTAAGGTCCTCCTGATCTGTCCAAGCCTATCCTTGACCGTGTGACATTAACCCTTCACAGTCAAAAGAAGGTGTTTACATAAAAACAGTGTTCATTGACTTCTCTCCCCATAGGAATATATTGGCTGCTCCACTAAATACAACCTGGAGTCTATATGGGTTATGAATGTTGTATGAACCTGTCTTTGGTACCAGTCCATCAGACCACTATAAGGTCTACCTGTGTCGATTCTAAGCTTCCTGGACCAACCGGAAGTGGTTCAAATCGCCCTAAAAGTGTATACCCATACACTGCCTGCAATTTGATGGACATAGTGCATTGAACCCTGTGTAAATCAGTCAGTTTTCATGGTAAAGACTTAAAACTCAGGATTCTCTAATGGAATACCCCAATGAGGATGTATGTTGAGTTACAGCTTCCTGTGCCAACCGGAAGTGCCATAATTGGTGTCTCATGGGCTGTTTGGAGGGGTTAAAAATATCAGATCTTTCCAAAACTTCATATATATGATTAGGCAACCCCATGAACTGTAAATCAGTCATTTTTCCCATAAAAATTCAAAGGAAAACTAAATCACACAGATACACAACATGGATGGAGGGACGTATCATTGGGGTGCGTAGAGACTGACAGTGCCTCCAATAGTTAGCTTTGAATGATATCAAATTGAACTGATGGACGGTGACTTCAGGTGACTTTGTCCATTAGCAATATGTTTAAGCGGCCATCCCGAGGTACCATCACCAATTCCTGCAAAAATTTTCACATTTGCAAAAGTGAAATCATGTTTTAACAGTGAGCACCAAAAAGCGACATTCTGAAATCAACGATGGAGAGGTACCAGAATCACTGCCCAGCCATCCCGAGTTCATCGGGCCAGTCAATTTGGCATTCCTGCATGATTTTTATGGCATGACAAATTGGTGATGGTGAATGCCCAGTTAACCATATGGCAAATGCACAGTGACTTTGCAAAAGTGAGAAAACATAAACAAATGGACATGATGAAATCAACACCACGAGTGATTGAAAGGAACAACAATCACTGCCCGGCCATCCCGAGTTCATCAGGCCAGTCAATTTTGCATTTCTGAAGGATTTTTGAGCATGTCAAATTTCTTATGACATTTGGCCCCCACAAAACATATGCCTTATGCACAAGCAAAAAAAAAAAAAAAAAACATTATAATAATAAAATATGACTAAAGTATGTTGATACAGTTCTTATACTTGTGTAACTGACACAAAATTCGAAAAATTTTCGAAAAACGGTCCAGAAAGCACTTTTTTAGGGGTGTGTGAAGTTTTTTATGAAATTTAATAATTTTTGACTTTTGACTTCTGACTTCCTATGAAATCATATTGCAGATGGACAAAACACATGCAATATGCGCAAGTAAAAAAAAAAAAAAAAAAAATTATGATAATAAAATATGACTAAAGTATGTTGATACAGTTCTTATACGTGTGTAACTGACACAAAATGCGAAAAATTTCGAAAAACGGTCCAGAAAGCACTTTTTTAGGGGTGTGTGAAGTTTTTTATGAAATTTAAGAATTTTTGACTTTTGACTTCTGACTTCCTATGAAATCATATTGCAAATGGACAAAACATATGCAATATGCGCAAAAAAAAATTAAAAAAATTATGTTAATAAAATTGGACAAAAGTATTTTCATACAGTTCTTATACATGTGTAATTGTCAAAAAAAGCGAAAGAATTTCAAAAACGGTCCAGAAAGCACTTTTTTAAGGGGTGATACGTTTTTTTCAAAAATTCGTTTTTTCAAAATTTGGCTTTTGGATGTTGACTTGGAGTCCAATACCAATATGAAAAACCATGGTGGAGTGCAATCGCCACCTGTTGGATTTTGAAGTGTTACAACTGGCAATACCCATATGGCAATAGAAGTAAACTTTGCATGAATCAACGCCGCTTTGGGTGGTATTGGCCAATGTGTACATGGTTTGTCCTATGCCAATAACTTGCCATTCATTTTTGTCCACCTACGCGCCATTTGATCAAAGTGAATGATTTCTATTCTTTTGAAGTCTTATTTTTAATTTTCTTTAAAATGAATGCATCTCATTTTGCACTTTATTCATTTGTAAAACTGACATCAGCTTGCTGTCATACCGAAGCAGACAGAATGCGAAAGACACAGATGAACTCATGAAGATTTGAACTGAAGCACATGGTCAAGAGTTTTGAAGACTGTTATGCTCACAAGTAAAGCACAAAACATCACATGATGTCTCAATCGCTCCAAGCACCGTGGGACACGCTCAATCGAGCCATCTTCACCGTCATTGCTGCAGAAGGCAAAAAACACTTTGGCATATAGGCTCGCTTGGTCGAGGGGCATGATTCCCGCTTTCGGGTGCGAGAGGTCCTCGGGGTTCAAACCTTCGGATGAGCTTTCTTTGCAGATTCCTTGAATAAGCTCAGACATGCAGATTCTCACATCTATCGGAACGCTACAACTATCACCTCTTGGGCGTAGGACAAGGTGTATGTTCAGTGCTGTGGCTAGCAAGGGACTCTGCAAATCTATTTTGATATGCACTTGTTGGTTCAACATCGCACAACTTTTATTATTTTTGACAACCTGCAGAATGTTGGAGCAATTCTGACTTCCACGAACAACGATAATGATTCAAATGTCGACACTTGAAATGACATCCAGCCCCTAAAAGAGATGACTTTCTGTCCTCTGCATTGGCCGGGAATCGAACCCGGTCAACTGCTTGGAAGGCAGCTATGCTCACCACTATACCACCAATGCTATTTGAAGCTCATTGGCAACATGGAGACATCGACTCATATCTTGACTGTCATTTTTGTGGAAAGTGATAATTCTTTGACCAAACAGATCGTTGGTTTAGGGGTATGATTATGGCTTAGGTTGCGAGAGGTCCCTGGTTAAAAAATCTATCATTTTAATCACTACAGGTTACCTTCAGATTAGTCCTGTGACACTTGTGTGGGAACGTAGGGCAAAACGGAGAACATTGCGACAAGTGGGGTCACATTGGTTTGTAGCCCAAAGATTTTGGATTCTACAAACAGAAGTTGGCACATAGACAGTTCTGACTTCAGACGAGTCTCCTGACACTTGTGGGGATGTGAGAAAAATTGAGAATACCACCGTGTTCGTGGGAGGGTCTCCCCTTTCCATAGAGTGGTCATACGAATTTGTAGGTTAAACGGTTCGGAAGCTAGAGATGTTTTTGTGAGAAGACTATATGGGCCACTGGTTTGAACAAATCACCTCTTTGGGCGCAGACAAGGTGGCTGAATGGTTTTGGCGATGGACTGCAAATCTATTTTGATATGCACTTGTTGGTTCAACATCGCACAACTTTTATTATTTTTGACAACCTGCAGAATGTTGGAGCAATTCTGACTTTACGAACAACGATAATGATTCAAATGGGACACTTTGAACATAAAAGAGATAATTTACCTCTGATTGGCATCCAGCCCCAACTAAGGCAAAGCTAAATGATACTTTCACTTCAATGCTATTTGAAGCTCATTGCTCACCACTATAACAATGCTATTTAGAAATGAACATGGAGACATCGATCTTGTGACCGTCATTTTTGTGGAAAGTGATAATTCTTTGACCAAACAGATCGTTGGTTTAGGGGTATGATTAGGCTTAGGTTGCGAGAGGTCCCTAGGTTAAAAATCTATCATTTTAATCACTACAGGTTACCTTCAGATTAGTCCCCGTGACACTTGTGGGGAACGTAGTTTGGAAAACGGAGAACATTGCGACAAGTGGGGTCACATTGGTTTGTAGCCCAAAGATTTTGGATTCTACAAACAGAATTTGGCACATAGACGGTTCTGACTTCGACGAGTCTCCTGACATTGTGGGGGAAGCAAAAAAAATTGAGAAATCCACCGTGTTCGTGAGGGTCTCCCCTTTCCATAAAGTGGTCATACGAATTTGTAGGTTAAACGGTTCCGGAAGCTAGCAGATGTTTTTGAGAAGACTATATGGGCCACTGGTCGGAACGCCAACTATCACCTCTTGGGCGCAGGACAAGGTGGCTGAATGGTTTTGGCGATGGACTGCAAATCTATTTTGATATGCACTTGTTGGTTCAACATCGCACAACTTTAATTATTTTTGACAACCTGCAGAATGTTGGAGCAATTCTGACTTCCACGAACAACGATAATGATTCAAATGTCGTACACTTGAAATGACATCCAGCCCCTAAAAGAGATGACTTTCTTTCCTCTGCATTGGCCGGGGAATCAAACCCGGGTCAACTGCTTGGAAGGCAGCTATGCTCACGACTATACCACTTAATGCAATTTGAAGCTCATTGGCAACATGGAGACATCGACTCATATCTTGACTGTCATTTTTGTGGAAAGTGATAATTCTTTGACCAAACAGATCGTTGGTTTAGGGGTATGATTATGGCTTAGGTTGCGAGAGGTCCCTGGTTAAAAAATCTATCATTTTAATCACTACAGGTTACGTTCAGATTAGTCCCGTGACACTTGTGGGGAACGTGGGGCAAAACGGAGAACATTGCGACAAGTGGGGGTCACATTGGTTTGTAGCCCAAAGATTTTGGATTCTACAAACAGAAGTTGGCACATAGATTCGGTTCTGACTTCAGACGAGTCTCCTGACACTTGTAGGGGGATGATGTGAGAAAAATTGAGAATACCACCGTGTTCGTGAGGGTCTCCCTTTCCATAGAGTGGTCATATACGAATTTGTAGGTTAAACGTTTCGGAAGCTAGAGATGTTTTTGTGAGAAGACTATATGGGCCACTGGTCGGAAAAACCAACTATCACCTCTTTCACTGCAGGACAAGGTGGCTGAATGGTTTGTTGGACTGCAAATCTATTTTGATATGCACTTGTTGGTTCAACATCGCACAACTAGTTAAAATTTTTGACAACCTGCAGAATGTCATATTTTGACTAAACAACGATTGATTCACGTATCACTTAAAATGTTTTGGACCCAAAAGAAATGAATTTCTCTTTCTCTTACCTGCAGTCTTAATTTTAACCCGGGTCAACTGCTTGGAAAAAACAGCTATGCTATTGGCATTTGAAGGTCATTGGCAACATGGAGACATCGACTCAATCTTGACTGTCATTTTTGTGGAAAGTGATAATTCTTTGACCAAACAGATCGTTGGTTTAAGGGGTATGATTATGGAAGACTGTAGAGGTCCATGGTTAAAATTCACATTTTAATCACTACATGTTACCTTCAGATTAGTCCCGTGACACTTGTGGGGAACGTAGGGCAAAATGGAGAACATTGCGAAGCAAGTGGGTCACATTGGTTTGTAAGCCAAAGATTTTGGATTCTACAAACAGAAGTTGGCACATACAGTTCTGACTTCAGACGAGTCTCCTGACACTTGTGGGGGATGTAGAGAAAATTGAGAAAATCCACCGTGTCGTGAGGTCTCCCCTTTCCATAAAGTGGTCATACGAATTTGTAGGTTAAACGGTTCAGAAGCTCAGAGATGTTTTTGTGAGAAGACTATGGGCCACTGGTCGGAACGCCAACTATCACCTCTTGGGCGCAGGACAAGGTGGCTGAATGGTTTTTGCGATGGACTGCAAATCTATTTTGATATGCACTTGTTGTTTCAACATCGCACAACTTTTATTATTTTTGACAACCTGCAGAATGTTGGAGCAATTCTGACTTCCACGAACAACGATAATGATTCAAATGTCGTACACTTGAAATGACATCCAGCCCCTAAAAGATGACTTTCTCTTCCTCTGCATTGGCCGGGAATCAAACCCAGGTCAACTGCTTGGAAGGCAGCTATGTTTACCACTATACCACCAATGCTATTTGAAGCTCATTGGCAACATGGAGACATCGACTCATATCTTGACTGTCATTTTTGTGGAAAGTGATAATTCTTTGACCAAACAGATCGTTGGTTTAGGGGTATGATTATGGCTTAGGTTCGAGAGGTCCCTGGTTAAAAAATCTATCATTTTAATCACTACAGGTTACCTTCAGATTAGTCCCGTGACACTTGTGGGGAACGTAGGCAAAACGGAGAACATTGCGACAAGTGGGGTCACATTGGTTTGTAGCCCAAAGATTTTGGATTCTACAAACAGAAGTTGGCACATAGACGGTTCTGACTTCAGACGAGTCTCCTGACACTTGTGGGGGATGTAGAGAAAAATTGAGAATACCACCGTGTTCGTGAGGGTCCTTTCCATAGAGTGGTCATACGAATTTGTAGGTTAAACGGTTCGGAAGCTAGAGATGTTTTTGTGAGAAGACTATAGGGCCACTGGTCGGAACGCCAACTATCACCTCTTGGGCGCAGGACAAGGTGGCTGAATCAGGTTTAAGATGGACTGAGATCTATTTTGATATGCACTTGTTGGTTCAACATCGGTAGCACAACTTTTTATTATTTTTGACAACCTGCAGAATGTTGGAGCAATTCTGGCTTCACGAACAACGATAATGATTCAAATGTCGTACACTTGAAATGACATCCAGCCCCTAAAAATGATTTCTGTTCTCTGCATTGGCCGGGAATCAAACCCGGGTCAACTGCTTTTAAAAAAATGAATGTATCTCACCAATGCTATTTTCAACTATACCACCAACGGTCATTTGGCAACATGGAGACATCGACTCATATCTTGACTGTCATTTTTGTGGAAAGTGATAATTCTTTGACCAAACAGATCGTTGGTTTAGGGGTATGATTATGCTTTAGGTTGCGAGAGGTCCATGGTTAAAAATCTATCATTTTAATCACTACAGGTTACCTTCAGATTAGTCCCGCACACTTGTGGGGAATCGTAGGGCAAAATGGAGAACATTGCGACAAGTGGGTCACATTGGTTTGTAGCCCAAAGATTTTGGATTCTACAAAAAAGTTGGCACATAGAGGTTCTGACTTCAGACGAGTCTCCTGACACTTCTGATGTAGAGAAAATTGAGAATCCACCGTGTTCAAAGGTCTCCCCTTTCCATAGAGTGGTCATACGAATTTGTAGGTTAAAACGGTTCGGAAGCTAGAGATGTTTTTGTGAGAAGACTATATGGGCCACTGGTCGGAACGCCAACTATCACCTCTTGGGCGCAGGACAAGGTGGCTGGGAATGGTTTTGGCGATGGACTGCAAATCTATTTTGATATGCACTTGTTGGTTCAACATCGCACAACTTTAATTATTTTTGACAACTGCTGCAGAATGTTGGAGCAATTCTGGACTTCCACAAACAACGATAATGATTCAAATGTCGTACACTTGAAATGACATCCAGCCCTAAAAGCAGATGACTTTCTGTTTCTCTGCATTGGCGGGAATCGAACCCGGGTCAACTGCTTGAAGCAGCTATGCTCACCACTATACCATCAATGTTATTTGAATCTCATTGGCAACATGGAGACATCGACTCATATCTTGACTGTCATTTTTGTGGAAAGTGATAATTCTTTGACCAAACAGATCGTTGGTTTAGGGTATGATTATGGCTTAGGTTGCGTAGAGGTCCCTGGTTAAAAATCTATCATTTTAATCACTACAGGTTACCTTCAGATTAGTCCCGTGACACTTGTGGGGAACGTAGGGCAAAATGGAGAACATTGCGACAAGTGGGGTCACATTGGTTTGTAGCCCAAAGATTTTGGATTCTACAAACAGAAGTTGGCACATAGACGGTTCTGACTTCAGACGAGTCTCCTGACACTTGTGGGGGATGTAGAGAAAATTGAGAATACCACCCCACGTGTTCGTGAGGGTCTCCCCTTTCCATAGAGTGGTCATACGAATTTGTAGGTTAAACGGTTCGGAAGCTAGAGATGTTTTTGTGAGAAGACTATAGGTATGTCCACTGGTTTGACAAAAACCGATCTATCACCTCTTTCACTGCAGATATGGTGGCTGAAAATTTTGGCAGGACTGTGGAGGATTGAGATGCATATGCTGAGTCTCAACATCTCTAGTTGAAAACTTTTGATCTATTTGAATGGGTATTTTCAACATTAATTTACAAATGTCACGTACTTGAAATCATTTGACCTAAAAGAAATGATTTCTCTTCCTCTGCATTGCCAGAAGTCTTATTTTTTGGAATTTTCTCTTTTAAAAAATGAAGGTCATTGGCAACATGGACATCTCATTTTGACTGTCATTTTTGTGGAAAGTGATAATTGTTTAGCGACTGAAGAAGACAGAATGTGAAAGACACAGCAGATGAACTACAGAAGATTTTAACTGAAGCATGGTCAATTAGTTTGGAAGACTTGTGGGGGAACAAGGGCAAAGCACAAAACACTCGACATGATGTTCACATCGTTTGTAGCACCAAGATGGACACGTCAATCGATATCTTCACTGTCATTCTGCTTCAGAAAGCAAAAAAATGACCTTTTGGCATAAGGCTCGTTGGTCTAGGGGTATGATTCCACCGTGTTCGGGCGTGAGAGGTCTCCCGTTTCAAAAGTGGATGAGCCCTTTGTAGGTTAAACGGTTCGGAAAGCTAGAGATGCAGAAGACTTGGGCCACTGGTCGGAACGCCAACTATCACCTCTTGGGCGCAGGACAAGGTGGCTGAATGGTTTTGGCGATGGACTGCAAATCTATTTTGATATGCACTTGTTGGTTCAACACGTACAACTTTTATTATTTTTGACAACCTGCAGAATGTTGGAGCAATTCTGACTTCCACAACAACGATAATGATTCAAATGTCGTACACTTGAAATGACATCCAGCCCCTAAAAGAGATGAATTTCTCTTCCTCTGCATTGGCCGGGAATCGAACCGGGTCAACTGCTTGGAAGGCAGCTATGCTCACCACTATACCACCAATGCTATTTGAAGCTCATTGGCAACATGGAGACATCAACTCATATCTTGACTGTCATTTTTGTGGAAAGTGATAATTCTTTGACCAAACAGATCGTTGGTTTAGGGGTATGATTATGGCTTAGGTTGAGAGGTCCCTGGTTAAAAAATCTATCATTTTAATCACTACAGGTTACCTTCAGATTAGTCCTGTGACACTTGTGGGGAACGTAGGGCAAAGCGGAGAACATTGCGACAAGTGGGGTCACATTGGTTTGTAGCCCAAAGATTTTGGATTCTACAAACAGAAGTTGGCACATAGACGGTTCTGACTTCAGACGAGTCTCCTGACACTTGTGGGGGATGTAGAGAAAATTGAGAATACCACCGTGTTCGTGAGGGTCTCCCGTTTCCATAGAGTGGTCATACAATTTGTAGGTTAAACGGTTCGGAAGCTAGAGATGTTTTTGTGAGAAGACTATATGGTATGTCTCATGGTTTGACAAAACCGATCTCGGTCCACCATCTTTCACTGCAGATATGGAGGGGAAAATCAGCAGCTGTGGAGGATTGAGACGGATATGCTGAGTCTCAAGCCCTCTAGTTGAAAACTGATCTATTTGAATGGGTATTTTCAACATTAATTTACTTTGATTCACGTACCCAACGTCATTTGACTCAAAGTAAATGATTTCCATTCTTTTTGAAGTCTTATTTTTTTATTTTCTCTTTTAAAAATGAATGTATCTCATTTTGGAAGGCACTTTATTCATTTGTAAAAACTACGACATCAGTTTGCTGTCGCGACTGAAGAAGACAGAATGTGAAAGACACAGCAGATGAACTACAGAAGATTTGAACTGAAGCATGGTCAAGAGTTTGGAAGACTGTTATGCTCACAAGTAAAGCACAAAACACTCACATGATGTTCAATCGTTCCAAGCACCGTGGACACGTCAATCGATATCTTCACTGTCATTGCTGCAGAAAGCAAAAACCTTTTGGCATAAGGCTCGTTGGTCTAGGGGTATGATTCTCGCTTGTGGGTGTGAGAAAATTGGTCCACGGTTCAAATCCCGGATGAGCCCTTTTGCAGATCCTTGAATAAGCTCAGACATGCAGATCTTGGGCCACTGGTCGGAACGCCAACTATCACCTCTTGGGCGCAGGACAAGGTGGCTGAATGGTTTTGCTGATGGACTGCAAATCTATTTTGATATGCACTTGTTGGTTCAACATCGCACAACTTTTATTATTTTTGACAACCTGCAGAATGTTGGAGCAATTCTGACTTCCACGAACAACGATAATGATTCAAATGTCGTACACTTGAAATGACATCCAGCCCCTAAAAGAGATGACTTTCTTCCTATGCATTGGCCGTGAATCGAACCCGGGTCAACTGCTTGGAAGGCAGCTATGCTCACCCCACTATACCACCAATGCTATTTGAATTCATTGGCAACATGGAGACATCGACTCATATCTTGACCGTCATTTTTGTGGAAAGTGATAATTCTTTGACCAAACAGATCGTTGGTTTAGGGGTATGATTATGGCTTAGGTTGCGAGAGGTCCCTGGTTAAAAAATCTATCATTTTAATCACTACAGGTTACCTTCAGATTAGTCCTGTGACACTTGTGGGGAACGTAGGGCAAAACGGAGAACATTGCGACAAGTGGGGTCACATTGGTTTGTAGCCCAAAGATTTTGGATTCTACAAACAGAAGTTGGCACATAGACGGTTCTGACTTCAGACGAGTCTCCTGACACTTGTGGGGGATGTAGAGAAAATTGAGAATACCACCGTGTTCGTGAGGGTCTCCCGTTTCCATAGAGTGGTCATACGAATTTGTAGGTTAAATGGTTCGGAAGCTAGAGATGTTTTTGTGAGAAGACCGATTATAGGTATGTCTCATGGTTTGACAAAAATCTGAATGGTGATCTCGGTCCACCATCTTTCACTGCAGATATGGAGGGAAAATCAGCAGCTGTGGAGGATTGAGACGGATATGTTGGAGTCTGTACACATTCCTAGTTGAAAATGATCTATTTGAATGGGTATTTTCAAAATTGGATTTACTTTGATTCACGTACCCTTGGTCATTGCACTCAAAGTAAATGATTTCCATTCTTTGGACTACCTTATTTTTGAAAAAACGAATTCTTTTTAAAAAATGAATGTATCTCATTTTGACTTTCATTTTTGTAAAAACTCGACATCAGTTTGCTGTAAGCGATGAAGAAGACAGAATGTGAAAAAAATCAGCAGATGAACTACAGAAGATTTGAATGAAGCATGGTCAAGAGTTTGGAAGGAACTGTTATGTCAAAAGTAAAGCACAAAACACTTTCATGATGTTGCAATGGCCCAAAGCACCGTGGACACGTTTTCGATATCTTCACTGTCAGTTACTGCAGAAAGAAAATCAACATACCTTTTTTATTAGGGGATAATTGGTTTTTTTATGATTCACCGCATGGTGTGAGGGTCTCCATTCAAATCCCGGATGAGCCCTTTTGCAGATCTTTCTGAAGCTAAGCTCAGTGACATGAGATAAATGGGCTTTCTGGTCGGAACGCCAACTATCACCTCTTGGGCGCAGGACAAGGTGGCTGAATGGTTTTGGCGATGGACTGCAAATCTATTTTGATATGCACTTGTTGGTTCAACTTGTGCATAAGCACAACTTTTAATTATTTTTGACAACCTGCAGAATGTTGGAGCAATTCTGACTTCCTGACGAACAACGGGAATGATTCAAATGTCGTACACTTGAAATGACATCCAGCCCCTAAAAGAGATGACTTTCTCTTCTTTCTGCATTGGCCGAGTCAACCGGGTCAACTGCTTGGAAGGGCAGCTATGCTCACCACTATACCACCAATGCTATTTGAATCTCATTGGCAACATGGAGACATCGACTCCCATCTTGACCGTCATTTTGTGGAAAGTGATAATTCTTTTGACCAAACAGATCGTTGGTTTAGGGGTTTCAGATTATGGCTTTTTGGTTGCGGAGGTCCTGTTAAAAAAATCTATCATTTTAATGTTCTACAGGTTACCTTCAGATTAGTCCTGTGACACTTGTGCAGGAATGGGCAAAACGGAGAACATTGGGACAAGTGGGGTCACATTGGTTTGTAGCCCAAAGATTTTGGATTCTACAAACAGAAGTTGGCACATAGACGGTTCTGACTTCAGACGAGTCTCCTGACACTTGTGGGGGATGTAGAGAAAATTGAGAATACCACCGTGTTCGTGAGGGTCTCCCTTTCCATAGAGTGGTCATACGAATTTGTAGGTTAAACGGTTCGGAAGCTAGAGATGTTTTTGTGAGAAGACATATAGGTATGTCCTTATGGTTTGACAAAACCGATCTCGGTCCACCATGCCTTTCACTGCAGATATGGAGGCTTGGCTGATCAGGTTTTGGAGGATCGTTAGACGGATATGCTGGAGTCCAATCTCTCTTTGAAAACTGATCTATTTGAATGGGTATTTTCAACATTAATTTACTTTGATTCACGTAAAAATCCTTGCGTCATTTGACTCCCGATGCCATAATGATTTCCATTCTTTTGAAGTCTTATTTTTTAATTTTTTCTTTTTAAAAATGAATGTATCTCATTTTGCACTTTATTCATTTGTAAAAACTGGACATCCAGTTTGCTGTCGCCTGAAGTCAAGATCAGAATGAATCATTCACAGCAGATGAACTACCAGAAGATTTGAACTGAAGCATGGTCAACTCATTTGGAAGACTGTATAACATACTTCAGAGCTGGCCCAAACACTCACATGATGTTCAATCGTCATTAAAAAACCGTGGACACAACACATCAGTTCTTTCTACTGCGGGCCAGTTCGGAAAAAATACCTTTGGCATAAGATCGTTGGTTTAGGGGTATGATTCTCGCTTTGGTGTGAGAGGTCTAATGGTTAAATCCACTTTTTTCAATCCTTGAATAAGCTCAGACATGCAGATCTTGGGCCACTGGGGGAACGCCAACTATCACCTCTTGGGCGCAGGACAAGTGTGGCTGAATGGTTTGTATGGACTGAAAAGTCTATTTTGATATGCACTTGTTACAAACAGAAACTTTTGTTTTTGACAACCTGCAGAATGTTGGAGCAATTCTGACTTCCACGAACAACGATAATGATTCAAATGTCGTACAAATTGAAATGACATCCAGCCCCTGTTCTGAGATGACTTTCTTTCCTCTGCATTGGCCGGAAAACCGGGTCAACTGATTTGTTCAGGTCACCAATACCACCAATGCTAGTTTTGGAAGCTCATTTTTTTAACATGGAGACATCGACTCATATCTTGACTGTCATTTTTGTTGGCACAGGAAATTCTTTGACCAAACAGATGTTGGTTTAGGGACATGATTATGGAATTGGTTTTAAGGTCCCTGGTTAAAAATCTATCATTTTATCACACAGGTTACTAAGATTAGTCCTGTGACCTTTCTGATGTGGGGGAACTTTTGGGCAATTAGAACATTGCAACCTTAGCAGACATTGGTTTGGAGCCCAAAGATTTTGGATTCTACAAACAGACGTTCATACATGATTCAAACTTCCAGACACTCCTGAAATGACTTTGGGGGATGTAGCAGGCAAAATTCCTATGAGAATACCACTGTTTTTGCGTGAGGGTCTTCTTTCCTGTGAGTGGTCAATGCCACACAGTCAAGGTTCGGAAGCTAGAGATGTTTTTGGAGAGACCTTATAGCAGTCTATGTTTGTTTTGACAAAACCGATCTCGGTCCACCATCTTTCACTGCAGATATGGAGGCTCATTGCAGCTGTGGAGGATGGAGATGGATATGCTGAGTCTCAATCCCTCTAGTTGAAAACTGATCTATTTGAATGGGTATTTTCAACATTAATTTACTTTGATTTTAAACACCACACTTTGTCACTCATTTGACTCAAAGTAAATGATTTCCATTCTTTTTGAAGTCTTATTTTTTAATTTTCTCTTTTAAAAATGAATGTATCTCATTTTGCACTTTATTCATTTGTAAAACTCGACATCAGTTTGTCTGTCGCGACTGAAGAAGACAGAATGTGAAAGACACAGCAGATGAACTTACAGAAGATTTGAACTGAAGCATGGTCAAGAGTTTGGAAGACTGTTATGCTCACAAGAAAAGCACAAAAACTCACATAAATGTCGCAATCGCTCCAAGCACCTTTGACACGTCAATCGACTCTTCACTGTCATTGCTGCAGAAAGCAAAAATACCTTTTGAACATAAGGCTCGTTGGTCTAGGGGTATGATTTCGTAAATGGGGTAAAGAGGTTTTTTCAAATCCCGGAGGCCCTTTTGCAGATCCTTGAATAAGCTTTTCTGATGCAAGATCTTGGGCCACTGGTCGGAACGCCAACTATCACCTCTTGGGCGCAGGACAATCTGGCTGAATGGTTTTGGCGATGGACTGCAAATCTATTTTGATATGCACTTGTTGGTTCAACATCGCACAACTTTAATTATTTTTGACAATGCAGAATGATTGGATGCAATCTTGACTTCCACGAACAACGAAAATGATTCAAATGTCATTTTATTGAAATGACATCCAGCCCTAAAAAGATGAATTTCTTTTCCTCTGCATTGGCCAGGAATCGAACCCGGTCAACTGCTTGGAAGAAGCTATGCTCACCACTATACCACCAATGCTATTTGAAGGTCATTGGCAACATGGAGACATCGACTCATATCTTGACTGTCATTTTTGTGGAAAGTGATAATTCTTTGACCAAACAGATCGTGGGTTTAGGGTATGATTATGGCTTAGGTTCAGAGGTCCCTGGTTAAAAAATCTATCATTTTAATCACTACAGGTTACCTTCAGATTAGTCCCGGACACTTGTGGGGGAACGAGGGCAAAACGGAGAACATTTCGACAAGTGGGTCACATTGGTTTGTAGCCCAAAGATTTTGGATTCTACAAACAGAATGTTCTCATTTTGACACTTCTGACTTCATTTGTCTCCTGACACTTGTGGGGGATGTAAGAAAAAATGTGAGAATACCACCGTGTTCGTGAGGGTCTCCCCTTTCCATAGAGTGGTCATACGAATTTGTAGGTTAAACGGTTCGAAGCTAGAGATGTTTTTGTGAGAAGACTATATGGTATGTCAAGCACCGTTTGACAAAAACCGATCTATCCACCTCTTTCACTGCAGATATGCAAAAAAATTTTGGTATAGCTGTTGGTCTAGGATGATTCTTGCTTGGGTGAGTCTCAAGGTCCCTCTAGTTGCAAAAAACTGATCTTTTGAATGGGTATTTTCAACATTAATTTACTTCGATTCACATCACCCTTGCGTATTTGACAAAGTAAATGATTTCGATGGACTGAAGTCTTATTTTTTAATTTTTCACTTGTTAAAAAATAATGATTTTTGACTTTTGTTGGAGCACAGAAGATTAATTCACTTGAAAAGCAACGAAAATGATTCAAATCCTTGAAATGACATCCAGCCCTAAAAGAAAAAAATACCTTTTGATGAATTTTCGAAAATCCCGGATGAGCCTCTGCAGACATGGCTTGGGCCACTGGAAGATCGAACCCGGGTCAACTGTTTGGAAGGCAGCAATTCTGATGAACAACGATAATGATTCAAATGCCACTTGAAATGACATCAGCCACCAATGCTATTTCAAGGTCATTGGCAACATGGAGACATCGACATCATATCTTGACTGTCATTTTTGTGGAAAGTGATAATTCTTTGACCAAACAGATCGTTGGTTTAGGGGTATGATTATGGCTTAGGTTGCGAGAGGTCCCTGGTTAAAAAATCTATCATTTTAATCACTACAGGTTACCTTCAGATTAGTCCCGTGACACTTGTGGGGAACGTAGGGCAAAACGGAGAACATTGTGACAAGTGGGGTCACATTGGTTTGTAGCCCAAAGATTTTGGATTCTACAAACAGAAGTTGGCACATAGACGGTTCTGACTTCAGACGAGTCTCCTGACACTTGTGGGGGATGTAGAGGAAAATTGAGAATACCACCGTGTTCGTGAGGGTCTCCCGTTTCCATAGAGTGGTCATACGAATTTGTAGGTTAAACGGTTCGGAAGCTAGAGATGTTTTTGTGAGAAGACCGATTATAGGTATGTCTCATGGTTTGACAAAAACTGATCTCGGTCCACCATCTTTCACTGCAGATATGGAGGGGAAAATCAGCAGCTGTGGAGGATTGAGACGGATATGCTGAGTCTCAAGCCCTCTAGTTGAAAACTGATCTATTTGAATGGGTATTTTCAACATTAATTTACTTTGATTCACGTACCCTTGGTCATTTGACTCAAAGTAAATGATTTCCATTCTTTTGAAGTCTTATTTTTAATTTTCTCTTTTAAAAAATGAATGTATCTCATTTTTACCTTTATTCATTTGTAAAAAGACATGTGACATCAGTTTGCTGTCGCGACTGAAGAAGACAGAATGTGAAAGACACAGCAGATGAACTACAGAAGATTTGAACTGAAGCATGGTCAAGAGTTTGGAAGACTGTTATGCTCACAAGTAAAGCACAAAACACTCACATGATGTTCAATCGTTCAAGCACCATGAACTGTGGACACGTCAATCGATATCTTCACTGTCATTGCTGCAGAAAGCAAAAAAATACCTTTTGGCATAAGGCTCGTTGGTCTAGGGGTATGATTCTCGCTTCGGGTGTGAGAGGTCCAGGTTCAAATCCTAGGATGAGCCCTTTTGCAGATCCTTGAATAAGCTCAGACATGCAGATCTTGGGACACTGGTGGAAATCAACTATCACCTCTTGGGCGCAGGACAAGGTGGCTGAATGGTTTTACGGCGATGGACTGCAAATCTATTTTGATATGCACTTGTTGGTTCAACATCGCACAACTTTAATTATTTTTGACCATTTTTGACATTTACCTGCAGAATGTTGGAGCAGATTCTGACTTCCCACGAACAGAATGTTGGAGCGATAATGATTCAAATGTCGTACACCTGAAATGACATCCAGCCCCTAAAAGAGATGACTTTCTCTTCCTCTGCATTGGCAAGTGAATCGAACCCGGGTCAACTGCTTGGAAGGCAGCTATGCTCACCCACTATACCACCAATGCTATTTGAAGCTCATTAAACATGGAGACATCGACTCATATCGTGACTTCATTTTTGTGGAAAGTGATAATTCTTTGACCAAACAGATCGTTGGTTTAGGGGTATGATTATGGCTTAGGTTGCGAGAGAGTCCCTGGTTAAAAAATCTATCATTTTAATCACTACAGGTTACCTTCAGATTAGTCCCGTGACACTTGTGGGGAACGTAGGGCAAAACGGAGAACATTGCGACAAGTGGGGTCACATTGGTTTGTAGCCCAAAGATTTTGGATTCTACAAACAGAAGTTGGCACATGGACGGTTCTGACTTCAGACGAGTCTCCTGACACTTGTGGGGGATGTAGAGGAAAATTGAGAATATTCCTGCGTGTTCGTGAGGGTCTCCCGTTTCCATACTGAGTGGTCATACGAATTTGTAAAGAGGTTAAACGGTTCGGAAGCTAGAGATGTTTTTGTGAGAAGACCGATTATAGGTATGTCTCATGGTTTGACAAAAACCGATCTCGGTCCACCATCTTTCACTGCAGATATGGAGGGGAAAATCAGCAGCTGTGGAGGATTGAGACGGATATGCTGAGTCTCAATCCCTCTAGTTGAAAACCATGTACAATATGGAATGGGTACCATCACCAAAATTTACTTTGATTCACGCAAAGTTTACGATTTGACTCCAAAGTAAATGATTGCCATTGAAGTCTTATTTCAATTTTCCAGTCAAAAAATGGCATTCACTTTGCACTTTATTTTTGTAAAATGACAAATTGGCTGTCGCGACTGAAGAAACAGAATGGAAAAACAGCAGATGAACTTGAAAGAAGATTTAAAAAAGCTTTGGACCGTTTGGAAGATCAACTCACAAGTAAAGCACATGTACACTACATGAACTGTCCAGCGTTCCCAAGCACCGTGGACACGTCAATTTTTCCTTCACTGTCATTTTTGCGCATTTGCAAAAGTAAAAAGGCATTTGCAATATGATTTTGGCATAAGGTCGTTGGTCAAAGTCAAAAGCGTAGATTCTGAAAAGCTCAGACATGCAAATCTTGGGCCACTGGTTTTCGGAACGCCAACTATCACCTCTTTGGGCGCAGGACAAGGTCCTGAATGGTTTTGGCGATGGACTGTAAATCTATTTTGATATGCACTTGATATAATTTTTTTTTATTATTTTTGACAACCTAGAATGTTGGGCCATTCTGTGGTAAACTATCACCTCTTAGGCGCAGGACAAGGTGGCTGAATGGTTTTGGCGATGGACTGCAAATCTATTTTGATATGCACTTGTTGGTTCAACATCGCACAACTTTTATTATTTTTGACAACCTGCAGAATGTTGGAGCAATTCTGACTTCCATGAACAACGATAATGATTCAAATGTCGTACACTTGAAATGACATCCAGCCCCTAAAAGAGATGACTTTCTCTTCCTCTGCATTGGCAAGTGAATCGAACCCGGGTCAACTGCTTGGAAGGCAGCTGATGAACCACTATACCACCAATGCTATTTGAAGCTCATTGGCAACATGGAGACATCGACCATATCTTGACTGTCATTTTTGTGGAAAGTGATAATTCTTTGACCAAACAGATCGTTGGTTTAGGGGCATGATTATGGCTTAGGTTGCGGGCAGGTCCCTGGTTAAAAAATCTATCATTTTAATCACTACAGGTTACCTTTCAGATTAGTCCTGTGACACTTGTGGGGAACGGGAGGGCAAAACGGAGAACATTGCGACAAGTGGGGTCACATTGGTTTGTAGCCCAAAGATTTTGGATTCTACAAACAGAAGTTGGCAATAGACGGTTCTGACTTCAGACGAGTCTCCTGACACCTTGTGGGGATGTAGAGAAAAATTGAGAATATCACCGTGTTCGGGAGGGTCTCCTTTCCATAGAGTGGTCATACGAATTTGTAGGTTAAACGGTCGGAAGCTAGAGATGTTTTTGTGAGAAGACTATTTTCTCATGGTTTGACAAAACCGACTCGTCACCATCTTTCACTGCAGATATGGAGGGTGGCTGGCAGTTGTGGAGGATTGAGACGGATATGCTGATAAAAATCCACTGCTAGTTGAACTGATCAATTTGAATGGGTATTTTCAACATTAATTTGGACTTTGATTCACATCGCTCGTTTGCGATTTGATTCAAGTAAATGATTTCATTCTTTTGAAGTGATTTTTTATTTTCTCTTTTAAAAAAATGAATGTATCTCTTATTTTGCAAAGTCACTTTATTCATTTGTAAACTGCTTGAATCAGTTTGCTGGCCGACTGAAGAAGACAGAATGGAAGGTCATTGCAGATGAACTACAGAAGATTTGAACTGAAGCATGGTCAAGAGTTTGGAAGATTTTCACAACTAAAGCACAAAACTTTCACATGATGTTCAATTTCCATAGGTTACTGGGACACGTCAATCGATATTTCACTGTCATTGCTGCAGAAAGCAAAAACACTTTTGGGGAAAGGCCTAGGGATGATTGGGCAGTGTACATTGGTCCTGTTCCAAATGATTTTGGATCCTTGAATAAGCTTCAGAATGCAGATCTTGGGACACTGGTTCTGACGCCAACGCTCCTCTTGGGCGGGACAAGGCTGAATGGTTTGCGATGGACTGCAAATCAGTGATTTTGATATTCATTGTTGGTCAACATCCAAACTTTTATTATTTTTGACAACCTGCAGAATGTTGGAGAATTCATTTAGGAAAAGTATCACCTCTTCAGCGCAGGAGACAAATTGGCACAATGGTTTTGGATATGGACTACAAATGATTGCAAATGTAGTTACTTTTTGACAACCTGCAGAATGTTCGACATTATGTGATAATGATTCAAATGTCGCGACCCTTGAAATGACATCCAGCCCCTTCTTTGGTTCCTTAAAAGCATTGGCCGCTGAATCGAACCCGGGTCAACTGCTTGCTAAGGGGCCTTCACCACTATCGGACCCAATGCTATTCTGTCTCTCATTGGCAACATGGAGACATCGACCTATCTTGACTGTCATTTTTGTGGAAAGTGATAATTCTTTGACCAAACAGATCGTTGGTTTAGGGGTATGATTATGGCTTAGGTTCGGTCCGAGGTCCCTGGTTAAAAAATCTATCATTTTAATCACTACAGGTTACCTTCAGATTAGTCCTGTTCTACACTTGTGGGGAACGTAGGGCAAAACGGAGAACATTGCGACAAAGCTAACATTGGTTTGTAGCCCAAAGATTTTGGATTCTACAAACAGAAGTTGGCACATAGACCAAGTTCTGACTTCAGACGAGTCTCCTGACACTTGTGGGGGATGTAGAGAAAAATTGGAGAATTTACCACCGTGTTCGTGAGGGTCTCCCCTTATAGAGTGGTCATATCTGAATTTGTAGGTTAAACGGTTCGGAAGCTAGAGATGTTTTTGTGAGAAGACTATAGGGTCCACATGGTTTGAAAAACCGATCTCGGTCCACCATCTTTCACTGCTATGGAGGAAAATCAAGTCTGTGGAGGATTGAGAATTGACTGAAATCTCACAGTTGAATAATGCACTTGTCTCGGCACCTTTCGAATGGGTACAACAAATACTTTGATTCACATTTAACACTTGTCATTTTGACTTAGAATCGACACAGGTAATGATTCATTCTTTTTGAAGTCATTTTTAAGCCCCTTTCTCTTTTAAAAAATGAATGTATCTCATTTTGACCTTTATTCATTTGGGGAATCTAACATCAGTCATTGCTGCTATGGAAGGAGAATGTGCACACTGTTTTTAGACACACCAGATGAACTATTTGAAGATTTGAACTGAAGCATGGTCAAGGAGTCAAGTCATTTTTGCACAAGTGCAGTTCCTTACAAAACACTCACATGGTTTAGCGTTCAATCGCTTCTAAGCACCGTGGGTTCACGCTTCAAAAATCTTCACTGTCATTGCTGCAGGCTTCATTAGTCCTGGCATTGTTCTCATGGTCGAACTGGGCTCAGACCGAGAACAGCTGCGCAAGGTCCCGGCTCGTTGGACTTGTAGCCCTGCCTTGGGTATGAGATTCTGGTCTTTAAACGGTTCGCTTTGACACTCCATCACTTGGTGTGGGGATGGAAAATTCTTTGAAATCTGTTGGGAAAAATGACTGAGCCATAGAGTGCATGGAATTGTTGTTAAACGGTCGGAACTATGAATTTTTTGGACAACCTGATTGGAGCCTTCCAAACGCCAAGACTATCCCTCTTGGGCGCAGGACAAGGTGGCTGAATGGTTTTGGCGATGGACTGCAAATCTCATTTTGATATGCACTTGTTGGTTCAACTGCACAAGTCTTTTGTTATTTTTGACAACCTGCAGAATGTTGAGCAATTCTGACTTCCACGAACAACATAATGATTCAAATGTCGTACACTTGAAATGACATCCAGCCCCTAAAAGAGATGACTTTCTCTTCCTCTGCATTGGCCGTTGGAATCGAACCCGGTCAACTGCTTGGAAGGCAGCTATGCACACCACTATACCACCAATGCTATTTGAAGCTCATTGGCAACATGGAGACATCGACTCATCTTGACCGTCATTTTTCTGGAAAGTGATAATTCTTTGACCAAACAGATCGTTGGTTTAGGGGTATGATTATGGCTTAGTTCGAGAGGTCCTGGTTAAAAAATCTATCATTTTAATCACTACAGGTTACCTTCAGATTAGTCCCGTTTGACATATGGGGAACGTCGGGCAAAACGGAGAACATTGTCGACAATGGGGTCACATTGGTTTGTAGCCCAAAGATTTTGATTCTACAAACAGAAGTTGGCACATAGATTTGGTTCTGACTTCAGACGAGTCTCCTGACACTTGTGGGGGATGTAGAGTTCATTGAGAATTCCCGTGTTCGTGAGGGTCTCCCCTTTCCATAGAGTGGTCATACGAATTTGTAGGTTAAAATTTCGGAAGCTAGAGATGTTTTTGTGAGAAGACTATAGGGCCACTGGTTCTCACGGAACCGATTATCACCTCTTCACTGCAGGACATGGAGGAAATCAGGTTTTGGAGGATTGAGACTGATATGCTGGATCTGCAATCCCTCTAGTTGAAAACTGATCTATTTGAATGGGTATTTTTTTTTGACAACATTAGAATGTTGGACGCACCCTTGCTTCATTTGAACAAAGAAATGATTCCAAATGTCGTTTGAAGTCTTATTTTTTATCCAGCCCTTTAAAAATGAATTTCTCTTCCTTTGCACTTTATTCATTTGAAACGACATCAGGCTGTCGCTGACTGAAGAAGACAGAATGCTCACCACTATACCACCAATGAACTACAGAAGATCATTGGCAACATGGAGACATCGACTCATATCTTGACTGTCATTTTTGTCACAAGTGATAATTCTTTGACCAAAACAGATCGATGTTCAATCGTTCTTAGCACCGTGGACACGTTAATCGCATTTTAATCACTGTCATTGCTGCAGAAAGCAAAAAACACTTTGGTATAAGGCTCGTTGGTCTATCATGATTTTGCTTCGGTGTGTGACAGGTTTGGGTTCAGATTTTGTCCTGTGACACTTGGTTCTGAACTTCAGACGAGTCAAAACTTGGGGGGATACAAGCTCATTGGTTTTAGCATTTTGCATTCTATAGAGTGATATGCACTTGTTGGTTCAACATCGCACAACTTTTATTATTTTTGACAACCTGCAGAATGTTGGAGCATTTATTCATTTGTAAACTATCACCTCTTGGGCGCAGGACAAGGTGGCTGAATGGTTTTGGCGATGGACTGCAAATCTATTTTGATATGCACTTGTTGGTTCAACATCGCACAACTTTTATTATTTTTGACAACCTGCAGAATGTTGGAGCAATTCTGACTTCCATGAACAACGATAATGATTCAAATGATCGTACTTGAAATGACATCCAGCCCCTTAAAAGAGATGAATTTCTCTTCCTCTGCATTGGCCGGGAATCGAACCCTTCAACTGCTTGGAAGGCAGCTATGCTCACCACTATAAAAAACCAATGCTATTTGAAGCTCATTGGCAACATGGAGACATCGACTCATATCTTGACTGTCATTTTTGTGGAAAGTGATAATTCTTTGACCAAACAGATCGTTGGTTTAGGGGTATGATTATGGCTTAGGTTGCGAGAGGTCCCTGGTTAAAAAAATCTATAATTTTAATCACTACAGGTTACCTTCAGATTAGTCCCGTGACACTTGTGGGGAACGTAGGGCAAAACGGAGAACATTGCGTACAAGTGGGTCACATTGGTTTGTGGCCAAAGATTTTGGATCTACAAACAGAAGTTGGCACATAGACGGTTCTGACTTCAGACGAGTCTCCTGACACTTGTGGGGGATGTAGAAAAATTGAGAATATGCACCGTGTTCGTGAGGGTCTCCCCTTTCCATAGAGTGGTCAGGACAAATTTGTAGGTTAAACGGTTCGGAAGCTAGAGATGTTTTTGAGAAGACTATATATGGGCCACTGGTCGCACACGCCAACTATCACCTCTTGGGCGCAGGATGGCTATGGGAGGCTTCTATTTTGATATGCACTTGAACAACGAAAATGAGTTGATTCAAATGTCGTACACTTGAAATGACATCCAGCCCCTAAAAGAGATGACTTTCTCTTCCTCTGCATTGGTTCAAAAACCGGCACAACTTTGGAAGGCAGCTATTTTCACCACTATACCTGATTCAATGCTATTTGAAGCTCATTGGACAAACAACGGATACATCGACTCATATCTTGACTGTCATTTGTGGAAAGTGATAATTCTTTTGACCAAACAGATCGTTGGTTTAGGGGTATGATTATGGCTTAGGTCGCGAGGTCCTGCAGAATTGGAATCTATCATTTTAATCACTACAGGATACCTTCAGATTAGTCCCGTGACACTTGTGGGGAACGTAGGGCAAAACTAGAACATTGCCACAAAACACTCACATTGGTTTGTAGCCCAAAGATTTTGGATTCTACAAACAGAATCTTGGCACATAGACATTCTGACTTCAGAAAGTCTCCTGACACTTGTGGGGGATGTAGGGGTATGATTACCGTGGTCGTGAGAGGTCCCCTTTCCATAGAGTGGTCAACGGATTTGTAGGTTAAACGGTTCCGGAAGCTAGAGATGTTTTTGTGAGAAGACTATGGGCCACTGGTCGGGGCTAACTATCACCTCTTGGGCGCAGGACAAGGTGGCTGAATGGTTTTGTGATGGACTGCAAATCTATTTTGATATGCACTTGTTGTTCAACATCGCACAACTTTAATTATTTTTGACAACCTGCAGAATGTTGGAGCAATTCTGACTTCCACGAACAACGATAATGATTCAAATGTCGTACACTTGAAATGACATCCAGCCCCTAAAAGAGATGAAAATTGAGGGAATCGAACCCGTCAACTGTGAAGGGAGCTATGCTCACCACTATACCATAATGCTATTTGAAGGTTCAAACATGGAGACATCGACTCATATCTTGACTGTCATTTTTTGTGGAAAGTGATAATTCTTTGACCAAACAGATCGTTGGTTTAGGGGTATGATTATGGCTTAGGTTCGAAGGTCCTGGTTAAAAAATCTATCATTTTAATCACTACAGGTTACCTTCAGATTAGTCCTGTGACACTTGTGGGGATCAAGGGGCAAAACTCTTTAACATTGCGACAAGTGGGGTCACATTGGTTTGTAGCCCAAAGATTTTGGATTCTACAAACAGAAGTTGGCACATAGACGATTCTGACTTCAGACGAGTCTCCTGACACTTGGGGGATGTAGAGAAAAATTGAGAATGTGTTCGTGAGGGTCTCCCCTTTCCATGAGTGGTCATGGAATTTGTAGGTTAAACGGTTCGGAAGCTAGAGATGTTTTTGTGAGAAGACTATTATGGTATGTCTCATGGTTTAACGCCAACTATCCACCATCTTTCAATGCAGATAAGGAGGCTGAAAATGGTTTGGGAGGACTGAGACGGATATGCTTGAGTCTCAACCCTCGCAAAACTGATCTATTTGAATGGGTATCAACATTAATTTATCAATTCTGATTCACGTAATGATTAAATGGTCATTTGACTCCAGCCCCTAATGAGATCCCTTTTAAAAGTCTTATTTTTAATTTTCACTAAAAATGGTGTACCATTTGCAGACAATTCATTTGAAACACTCATGGGCAACAGTTTGACATCGACTCGACTGAAAATTTTTGTGGAATGTGAAATTCACAGCAGATGAACTACAGAAGATTTGAACTGAAGCATGGTCAAGAGTTTGGATCACTACAGGTTACCTTCAGATTAGTCCCGTGACACTTGTGGGGGACGTAGGCAAAATTGAGAAAATACCATTGTGACAAGTGGGGTCACATTGGTTTGTAGCCCAAGATTTTGGATTCTACAAACAGAAGTTGGCACATAGACGGTTCTGACTTCAGACAAGTCTCCTGACAGACTCTTGGGCCACTGGTCGGAACTGAACTATACCTCACTTGTGGGCGCAGGACAAATTGGTGGCCGTGTTCGAATGGTTTTCCATAGAGTGGACTCATATTTATTTTGATTAAACTTGGTTCAAAGCACAATGTTTTTGTGACAACCTAGAATGTTGGAGCACTGGTCATTCGCCAACTATCACCTCTTGGGCGCAGGACAAGGTGGCTGAATGGTTTTAGCGATGGACTGCAAATCTATTTTGATATGCACTTGTTGGTTCAACATCGCACAACTTTATTATTTTTGACAACCTGCAGAATGTTGGAGCAATTCTGACTTCCATGAACAACGATAATGATTCAAATGTCGTACACTTGAAATGACATCCAGCCCCTAAAAGAGATGACTTTCTCTTCCTCTGCATTGGCCAGGAATCGAACCGGGTCAACTGCTTGGGAGGCAGCTATGCTCACCACTATACCAACAATGCTATTTGAAGCTCATTGGCAACATGGAGACATCGACTCATATCTTGACTGTCATTTTTGTGGAAAGTGATAATTCTTTGACCAAACAGATCGTTGGTTTAGGGGTATGATTATGGCTTAGGTTGCGAGGTCCCTGGTTTAAAAATCTATCATTTTAATCACTACAGGTTACCTTCAGATTAGTCCTGTGACACTTGTGGGGAACGTAGGCAAAAACGGAGAACATTGCGACAAGTGGGGTCACATTGGTTTGTAGCCCAAAGATTTTGGATTCTACAAACAGAAGTTGGCACATAGACGGTTCTGACTTCAGACGAGTCTCCTGACACTTGTGGGGGATGTAGAGAAAATTGAGAATACCACCGTGTTCGTGAGGGTCTCCCCTTTCCATAGAGTGGTCATACAATTTGTAGGTTAAACGGTTCGGAAGCTAGAGATGTTTTTTTGTGAGAAGACTATAGGTATGTCTCATGGTTTGACAAAACCGATCTCTTGGTCCAGGACATCTTTCACTGAATGATTTGGAGGGACTGAAATCAGCAGCTGTGGAGGATTCAGACGGATATGTTGGTTCAACATCCCTCTAGTTGGAAAACTGATCTATTTGAATGGGTATTTTCAACATTAATTTATAACGAACAACGATAATGATTCAAATGTCGTACACTTGAAGTCTTAAAGAATGAATTTCTCTTTTAAAAATGAATCGAATCTCATTTTGGACTTTATTCACCACTATAAACTCGACATCAGTTTGAGGTCATTGGCCACTGAAGCAGACAGAATCTTGAAAGACATTTTTGCAGATGAAATTCTTTGACCAGAAGATTTGAACTGAAGCATGGCTTGGAGTTTGCGAAGACTGTTATGCTTAAAAAAGCTATCACAAAACACTCACATGATGTTCAATTAGTTCCAAGCACCGTGGACACGGGCAAATCGATATTGCTTCACTGTCACATTGGTTTGAAAGCAAAATACCTTTGGCATAAAACAGAAGTTGGCACATAGGGTATGATTCAGACCGCGCTGACACTTGTGGGAGGTCCCGGTTAAAGTCTCCCGGATGAGCCCTTTCCAGATCCGAATTTGTAGGTTAAACTTCAGACATGTTTTTGTGATCTTGGGCCACTGGTCAGGAACGCCAGCTATCACCTCTTGGGCGCAGGACAAGGTGGCTGAATGGTTTTGGCGATGGACTGCAAATCTATTTTGATATGCACTTGTTGGTTCAACATCGCACAACTTTTATTATTTTTGACAACCTGCAGAATGTTGGAGCAATTCTGACTTCCACGAACAAACGATAATGATTCAAATGTCGTACACATCCTGAAATGACATCCAGCCCCTAAAAGAGATGAATTTCTCTTCCTCTGCATTGGCGGGGAATCGAACCCGGGTCAACTGCTTGGAAGGCAGCTATGCTCACCACTATACCACCAATGCTATTTGAAGCTCATTGGCAACATGGAGACATCGACTCATATCTTGACTGTCATTTTTGTGGAAAGTGATAATTCTTTGACCAAACAGATCGTTGGTTTAGGGGTATGATTATGGCTTAGGTTGCGGAGAGGTCCCTGGTTAAAAAAAATCTATCATTTTAATCACTACAGGTTACCTTCAGATTAGTCCCGTGACACTTGTGGGGAACGTAGGGCAAAACGGAGAACATTGCGACAAGTGGGGTCACATTGGTTTGTAGCCCAAAGATTTTGATTCTACAAACAGAAGTTGGCACATAGACGGTTCTGACTTCAGACGAGTCTCCTGACACTTGTGGGGGATGTAGAGGAAAATTGAGAATACCACCGTGTTCGTGAGGGTCTCCCCTTTCCATAGAGTGGTCATACGAATTTGTAGGTTAAACGGTTCGGAAGCTAGAGATGTTTTTGTGAGAAGACTATATGGGCCACTGGTCGGAACAAAAACCAACTATCACCTCTTGGGCGCAGGACAAGGTGGCTGAATGGTTTTGGCGATGGACTGCAAATCTATTTTGATATGCACTTGTTGGTTCAACATCGCACAACTTTAATTATTTTTGACAACCTGCAGAATGTTGGAGCAATTCTGACTTCCACAGAACAACGATAATGATTCAAATAATGTACACTTGAAATGACATCCAGCCCCTAAAAAATGAATTTCTCTTCCTCTGCATTGGCCGGGAATCGAACCCGGGTCAACTGCTTGGAAAGAAGAAGACTATGCTCACCACTATACCAGCAATGCTATTTGAAGCTCATTGGCAGCATGGAGACATCGACTCATATCTTGACTGTCATTTTGTGGAAAGTGATAATTCTTTGACCAAACAGATCGTTGGTTTTAGGGGGTATGATTATGGCTTAGGTTGCGAGGTCCCTGGTTAAAAAATCTATCATTTTTAATCACTACAGGTTACCTTCAGATTAGTCCCGTGACACTTGTGGGAACGGGGCAAAACGGAGAACATTGCGACAAGTGGGGTCACATTGGTTTGTAGCCCAAAGATTTTGGATTCTACAAACCAAGTTGGCACATAGCAGTTCTGACTTCCAGACGAGTCGCCAGTCCTGACACTTGTGGGGGATGTAAGGAAAATTGAGAATACCACCGTGTTCGTGCGTGAGGGTCTCCCTTTCCATAAAGTGGTCATACGAATTTGTAGGTTAAACGGTTCGGAAGCTAAGATTTTTTTGACAACACTATATGGGCTCATGGTTTGACAAAAACCGATCACGGTCCCACCTCTTGGGCACAGGACAAGGTGGGGAATGGTTTAGGATTGGACTGCAAATCTATTTTGATATGCACTTGTTGGTTCAACATCGCACAACTTTTAATTATTTTTGACAACCTGCAGAATGTTGAGCTTTGATTCACGTAACGATAATGATTCAAATGTCGTACACTGAAATTCCATCAGCCCCTAAAAGAGATGAATTTCTCTTCCTCTGCATTGGCCGGGAATCGAACCCGGGTCAACTTCTCTGGAAGGCAGCTATGCTTGTATACCACCAATGCTATTTGAGTTTGCATTGGCAACATGGAGACATCGACTCAATCTTGACTGTCATTTTGTGCAAAGTGATAATTCTTTGACCAAACAGATCGTTGGTTTAGGGGTATGATTATGGCTTAGGTTTGGAGGTCCTGGTTAAAAAATCTATCATTTTAATCACTACAGGTTACCTCGTCAGATTAGTCCCGTGACACTTGTGGGGAACGTGGATGCAAAGCGTCATTGCGACAAGTGGGGTCATTGGTTTGTAGCCCAAAGATTTTGGATTCTACAAACAGAAGTTGGCACATAGAGGTTCTGACTTCAGACGAGTCTCCTGACACTTGTGGGGATGTGAGAATAATTGAGAATACACCGTGTTTCGTGAGGGTCTCCCCTTTCCATAGAGTGGTCAATGATTTGTAGGTTAAACGGTTCGGAAGCTAAGATCTATGTTTTTGTGAGAAGACTATAGGGCCATGGTTCAACATCATGCCCAACTTTTACCTCTTGGGCGCAGACAACCTGGCTGAGATAGTTTGATGGACTGCAAATCTATTTTGATATGCACTTGTTGGTTCAACATCGCACAACTTTAATTATTTTTGACAACCTGCAGAATGTTGGATTGATTCAAATGTCGTACACTTGAAATGACATCCAGCCCCTAAAAGAGATGAATTTCTCTTCCTCTGCATTGGCCGGGAATCGAACCGGGTCAACTGCTTGGATTCAGCTATGCTCACCACTATACCAACAATGCTGTTGAAGCTCATTGGCAACATGGAGACATCGACTCATATCTTGACTGTCATTTTTTGGAAAGTGATAATTCTTTGACCAAACAGATCGTTGGTTTAGGGGGTATGATTATGGCTTAGGTTAACGGAGGTCCTGGTTAAAAAATCTATCATTTTAATCACTACAGGTTACCTTCAGATTAGTCCCGTGACACTTGTGGGGAGCATGGGCAAAACGGAGAACTGTTGCGACAAGTGGGGTCACATTGGTTTGTAGCCCAAAGATTTTGGATTCTACAAACAGAAGTTGGACATAATCGATATCTCTGACATTGTGCAGAAAGCGAATACCACCGTGTCTCCTGACACTTGTGGGGGATCTAGAGGGTACCACCGTGTTCGAATTTGTCCATAGAGTGGTCATACGAATTTGTAGGTTAAACGGATGAGCTAGAGATGTTTTTGTGAGAAGACTATGGGCCACTGGTCGGAACGCTAACTATCACCTCTTGGGCGCAGGACAAGGTGGCTGAATGGTTTTGGCGATGGACTGCAAATCTATTTTGATATGCACTTGTTGGTTCAACATCGCACAACTTTTATTATTTTTGACAACCTGCAGAATGTTGGAGCAATTCTGACTTCCACGAACAACGATAATGATTCAAATGTCGTACACTTGAAATGACATCCAGCCCCTAAAAGAGATGACTTTCTCTTCCTCTGCATTGGCAAGTGAATCGAACCCGGGTCAACTGCTTGGAAGGCAGCTATGCTCACCACTATACCACCAATGCTATTTGAAGCTCATTGGCAACATGGAGACATCGACTCATATCGTGACCGTCATTTTTGTGGAAAGTGATAATTCTTTGACCAAACAGATCGTTGGTTTAGGGGTATGATTATGGCTTAGGTTGCGAGAGGTCCCTGGTTAAAAAATCTATCATTTTAATCACTACAGGTTACCTTCAGATTAGTCCCGTGACACTTGTGGGGAACGTAGGGCAAAACGGAGAACATTGCGACAAGTGGGGTCACATTGGTTTGTAGCCCAAAGATTTTGGATTCTACAAACAGAAGTTGGCACATAGACGGTTCTGACTTCAGACGAGTCCTGACACTTGTGGGGATGTAGAGAAAAATTGAGAATACACACCGTGTTCGTGAGGGTCTCCCTTTCCATAAAGTGGTCATACGAATTTGTAGGTTAAACAGTTCGGAAGCTAGAGATGTTTTTGTGAGAAGACTATATGGGCCACTGGTCAACGCCAACTATCACCTCTTGGGCGCAGGACAAGGTGGCTGAATGGTTTTGGCGATGGACTGCAAATCTATTTTGATATGCACTTGTTGTTCAACATCGCACAACTTTATTATTTTTGACAACCTGCAGAATGTTGGAGCAATTCTGACTTCCCACGAACAACGATAATGATTCAAATGTCGTACACTTGAAATGACATCCTGCCCCTAAAAGAGATGAATTTCTCTTCCTCTGCATTGGCCGGGAATCGAACCCGGGTCAACTGCTTGGAAGGCAGCTATGCTCACCACTATACCACCAATGCTATTTGAAGATCATTGGCAACATGGAGACATCGACTCATATCTTGACTGTCATTTTTGTGGAAAGTGATAATTCTTTGACCAAACAGATCGTTGGTTTAGGGGTATGATTATGGCTTAGGTTGCGAGAGGTCCCTGGTTAAAAAATCTATCATTTTAATCACTACAGGTTACCCCTTCAGATTGGTCCTGTGACACTTGTGGGGAACGTAGGGCAAAACGGAGAACATTGCGACAAGTGGGGTCACATTGGTTTGTAGCCCAAAGATTTTGGATTCTACAAACAGAAGTTGGCACATAGACGGTTCTGACTTCAGACGAGTCTCCTGACACTTGTGGGGGATGTAGAGGAAAATTGAGAATACCACCGTGTTCGTGCGTGAGGGTCTCCCGTTTCCATAGAGTGGTCATACGAATTTGTAGGTTAAACGGTTCGGAAGCTAGAGATGTTTTTGTGAGAAGACTATATGGGCCACTTTGACAAAAAACGCCAACTTTCACCTCTTGGGGAAAATCGCAGGACAAGGTGGCTGAATGGTTTTGTTGCGAATGGGTACTGCAAATCTATTTTGATATGCACTTGTTGGTTCAACATCGCACAACTTTTTTAAAAAATGAATTATTTTTGACAACCTGCAGATCAGTTTGCTGTTGAGCAATTCTGAATTCACAGCAGATGAACTACAGAAGATAACAACGGTCAAGAGTTTGGAAGACTGATTCAAATGTGGTACACTTGAAATGACATCCTGCCCCTAAAGAATGCAAAAAAATACTTTCCTCTCGTTGGTCTGGCCGGGTGTGAATCGAACCCGGATGGTCAGATCCTTGAATAAACTCAGACATGCTCTTGGGCCACTGGTCACCAACTATACCACCAATGCTATTTGAAGCTCATTGGCAACATGGAACAACTTTATTATTTTTGACACCATATCTTGACTGTCCCCTAAAGAGATTTTTGTGCAAAGTGATAATTCTTTGACCAAACATACCATCAATGTTGGTTTAGGCAACATGGAACATGATCATATCGTGGCTTAGTGATTTCTTTGACCAAACAGATCGTTGGTTTAGGGGGTATGACTGGCTTAGGTTGCGAAAAAAAAATCTATCATTTTAATCACTACAGGTTACCTTCAGATTAGTCCCGTGACACTTGTGGGGAGCGTAGGGCAAAACGGAGAACATTGCGACAAGTGGGGTCACATTGGTTTGTAGCCCAAAGATTTTGGATTCTACAAACAGAAGTTGGCACATAGACAGTTCTGACTTCAGACAGTCTCCTGACACTTGTGGGGGATGTGAGAAAAATTGAGAATACCACCGTGTTCAGTGAGGTCTCCCCTTTCCATAGAGTGGTCATGCGAATTTGTAGGTTAAACGGTTCGGAAGCTAGAGATGTTTTTGTGAGAAGACTATGGGCCACTGGGTGGAACGCCAACTATCACCTCTTGGGCGCAGGACAAGGTGGCTGAATGGTTTTGGCGATGGACTGCAAATCTATTTTGATATGCACTTGTTGGTTCAACATCGCACAACTTTATTATTTTGACAACCTGCAGAATGTTGGAGCAATTCTGACTTCCAACAACGATAATGATTCAAATGTCGTACGCTTGAAATGACATCCAGCCCCCTAAAAGAGATGAATTTCTCTTCCTCTGCATTGGCCGGGAATCGAACCCGGGTCAACTGCTTGGAAGGCAGCTATGCTCACCACTATACCACCAATGCTATTTGAAGCTCATTGGCAACATGGAACCATCGACTCATATCTTGACTGTCATTTTTGTGGAAAGTGATAATTCTTTGACCAAACAGATCGTTGGTTTAGGGGTATGATTATGGCTTAGGTTGCGAGAGAGGTCCCTGGTTAAAAAATCTATCATTTTAATCACTACAGGTTGCCTTCAGATTAGTCCTGTGACACTTGGGGAAACGTAGGGCAAAGCGGAGAACATTGCGACAAGTGGGGTCACATTGGTTTGTAGCCCAAAGATTTTGGATTCTACAAACAGAAGTTGGCACATAGACGGTTCTGACTTCAGACGAGTCTCCTGACACTTGTGGGGGATGTAGAGAAAATTGAGAATACCGTGTTCGTGCGTGAGGGTCTCCCATTTCCATAGAGTGGTCATACGAATTTGTAGGTTAAACGGTTCGGAAGCTAGAGATGTTTTTGTGCAGTGAGAAGACCGATTATAGGCCTCATGGTTTGACAAAAACCGATCTCGGTCCACCATCTTTCACTGCAGATATGGAGGGGAAAATCAGGCTGTGGAGGATTGAATCTATTTTGATATGCTGAGTCTCAAGCCCTTTTATTATTTTTGACAACCTGCAGATCTATTTGAATGGGTATTCCACATTAATACTTTGATTCACGTACACTTGAAATGACATTTGATCCCAAAGTAAATGATTTCCATTCTTTTTGAAGTCTTATTTTTTAACTTTCTCTTTTAAAAATGTGAATGTATCTCATTTGCACTTATTCATTTGTAAAACTCGACTCAGTTTTGCTGTCATTTTTGAAGAAGACAGAATGTGAAAGACACATCAGATGAACTACAGAAGATTTGAACTGAAGCATGGTTGCGAGAGTTTGGAAAAAATCTATCATTTTATGCTCACAGGTTACCTTCAAAGCACAAAACACTTGATGTTCAATCGTTTCCAAAACGGAGACATTGCGTCAATCGACATCTTTGTACCCAAAGTCATTGCTTCTACAAAAAAGTTGGCCTTTGACTTCAGACGAGTCTCCTGTTGGTGGGGGATGTATGATTGAGAATACACCCGTGTGAGAGGTTCCCCCTTCAAAAGTGGATGACCCTTTTAAGATCCTTCGGAAGCTCAGACATGCAGATCTTGGGCCATTGGTCGGAACGCCCAACTATCACCTCTTGGCGCAGGACAAGGTGGCTGAATGGTTTTGGCGATGGACTGCCAAATCTATTTTGATATGCACTTGTTGGTTCAACATCGCACAACTTTTATTATTTTTGACAACCTGCAGAATGTTGGAGCAATTCTGACTTCCACCGAACAACAATAATGATTCAAATGTCGTTGCCGCCGAAATGACATCCAGCCCCTAAAAGAGATGACTTTCTCTTCCTCTGCATTGGCAAGTGAATTTCGAATCCGCGTCAACTGCTTGGAAGGCAACTATGCTCACCACTATACCACCAATGCTATTTGAAGCTCATTGGCAACATGGAGACATCGACTCATATCGTGACCGTCATTTTTTGTGGAAAGTGATAATTCTTTGACCAAACAGATCGTTGGTTTAGGGGTATGATTATGGCTTAGGTTGCGAGGGTCCCTGGTTAAAAAATCTATCATTTTAATCACACAGGTTACCTTCAGATTAGTCCCGTGACACTTGTGGGAACGTAGGGCAAAACGGAGAACATTGCGATGGGTGGGGTCACATTGGTTTGTAGCCCAAAGATTTTGGATTCTACAAACAAGTTGCTCACATCAGACGGTTCTGACTTCAGACGCAGTCTCCTGACACTTGTGGGGGATGTAGAGGAAAAATTGAGAATACCACCGTGTTCGTGAGGGTCTCCCCTTTCCATATAGAGTGGTCATGCGAATTTGTAGGTTAAACGGTTCGGAAGCTAGAGATGTTTTTGTGAGAAGACTATATGGGCACACTGGTGAACTCCAACTATCACCTCTTGGGCGCAGGACAAGGTGGCTGAATGGTTTTGGCGATGGACTGCACCTATTTTGATATGCACTTGTTGGTTCAACATCGCACAACTTTATTATTTTTGACAACCTGCAGAATGTTGGAGCAATTCTGACTTCCCACGAACAACGATAATGATTCAAATGTCAGACACTTGAAATGACATCCAGCCCCTAAAAAGAGATGAATTTCTCTTCCTCTGCATTGGCCGGGGAATCGAACCGGGTCAACTGCTTGGAAGGCAGCTATGCTCACCACTATACCACCAATGCTATTTGAAGCTCATTGGCAACATGGAGATACCGACTCATATCTTGACTGTCATTTTGTGGAAAGTGATAATTCTTTGACCAAACAGATCGTTGGTTTAGGGTATGATTATGGCTTAGGTTGCGAGAGGTCCCTGGTTAAAAATCTATCATTTTAATCACTACAGGTTACCTTCAGATTAGTCCTGTGACACTTGTGGGAACGTAGGGCAAAACGGA
Organism: Oncorhynchus masou masou; assembly: GCF_036934945.1. Lineage (NCBI taxonomy): Eukaryota > Metazoa > Chordata > Actinopteri > Salmoniformes > Salmonidae > Oncorhynchus > Oncorhynchus masou. The sequence goes on along the minus strand of NW_027016550.1, from coordinate 303,447 downwards.
GAACATTGCACAAGTGGGATAAGTGGTTTTCCAGCCCCAAAGATTTTGGATTCTACAAACAGAAGTTGGCACATAGACAGTTCTGACTTCAGACGAGTCTCCTGACACTTGTGGGGATGTAGAGGAAAATTGAGAATACCACCGTGTTCATGAGGGTCTCCCCCTTTCCATAGAGTGGTCATGCAATTTGTAGGTTAAACGGTTCGGAAGCTAGAGATGTTTTTGTGAGAAGACTATTATAGGGCCATGCGGTGACAAAACTATCACCTCTTGGGCGCAGGATCTTTGGCTGAAGATTTTGGAGGGACTGCAAATCTATTTTGATATGCACTGTGAGTTCAACATCGACAACTTTTATTAGCTTTGACAACCTGCAGAATGTTGAAAATTCTGACTTCCACGGACAACGATAATGATTCAAATGTCGTACACTTGAAATGACATCCAGCCCCTTTGGACTCAAAGAGATGATTTCTCTTCCTCTGCATTGGCAAGCTCGGGCTAGGTCAACTGCTTTTAGAGCAGAATGTCACCACTATTTGCACCAATGCTATTTGAAGCTCATTGGCAACATGGAGACATCGACTCTTATCGTGACCGTCATTTTTGTGGAAAGTGATAATTCTTTGACCAAACAGATCGTTGGTTTGAAGCATGGTCAAGAGTTTGGAAGACTGTTATGCTCACAAGTAAAGCTACAAAACACTCACATGATGTTCAATTAGTCCCGTGCACCGTGACACGCAAATCGATATCTTCACTGTCATTGCTGCAGAAAAAGCAAAAAAATACCTGGATTTGGCATAAGGCTAGACAGTTCTGTTCAGGGGTATGATTTCCCGCCTGGTGAAAATGAGAATACCAGGTTCCCGGTTCCTTTCCATAGATGAGCCCCTTGGGTTATCCTTCCGAATAAGCTAGACATGCAGATCTATGGGCCACTGGTGGAACGCCAACTATCACCTCTTGGGCGCAGGACAAGGTGGCTGAATGGTTTTGGCGATGGACTGCAAATCTATTTTGATATGCACTTGTTGGTTCAACATCGCACAACTTTTATTATTTTTGACAACCTGCAGAATGTTGGAGCAATTCTGACTTCCACTTAACAACGATAATGATTCAAATGTCGTAATTTGAAATGACATCCAGCCCCTAAAAGAGATGAATTCTCTTCCTCTGCATTGGCAGAATCGAACCCGGGTCCAACTGCTTGGAAGGCAGCTATGCTCACCACTATACCACCAATGCTATTTGAAGCTCATTGGCAACATGGAGACATCGACTCATATCGCTGACCGTCATTTTTGTGGAAAGTGATAATTCTTTGACCAAACAGATCATTGGTTTAGGGGCATGATTATGGCTTAGGTTGCGGGGGAGGTCCCTGGTTAAAAAATCTATCATTTTAATCACTACAGGTTACCTTCAGATTAGTCCCGTGACACTTGTGGGGAACGTAGGGCAAAACGGAGAACATTATGACAAGTGGGGTCATTGGTTTGTAGCCCAAAGATTTTGGATTCTACAAACAAGAAGTTGGCACATAGACAGTTCTGACTTCAGACGAGTCTCCTGACACTTGTGGGGGATGTAGAGGAAAATTGAGAATACCACCGTGTTCGTGATGGTCTCCCCCTTTCCAGAGTGGTCATATGAATTTGTAGGTTAAACGGTTCGGAAGCTAGAGATGTTTTTGTGAGAAGACTATTATGGGCCACTGGTCGGAACGCCAGCTATCTCCACCATCTTGGGCGCAGATATGGTGGCTGAAAATGGTTTTAGCTGAGGACTGAAATCTATTTGATATGCACTTGTCTCGGTTCAAAATCGCACAATTTGAATGGGTATTTTTGACAACATTAATTTACTTTGATTCAATTCTGACGTCATTTGACAACATAATGATTCAAATGATTTATCACTTGAAATGACATCCAGCCCCTAAAAGAGATAATTTCTCTTTCTGCATTGGCCGGGAATCCATCGGGTCATTTTGGAAGGCCTTATTCATTTGTAAACTCGACCAATGCTAGTTTGAAGCTCATTGGCAACATGGAGAAGACAGAATCTTGACACAGCATTTTTTGAACCAGTGATAATTTGACCAAACAGATCGTTGGTTTAGGGGTATGATTATGGCTTAGGTTGCAAACACTCCCTGGTTAAATCTATCATTTTAATCACTACAGGTTACCTTCAGATTAGTCCGGCTTCACTTGTGGGGGGCGTGGGGCAAAAATCATCCTTCTGGAGAAGGCATTGCGACAAGTGGGGTCACATTGGTTTGTAGCCCAAGATTTTGGATTCTTCAAATTGGCACATGAGCCGGTTCTGACTTCCGGAACGAGTCTCCTGACACTTGTAGAGGGGATGTGGGAAAATTGAGAATACCACACGTGTTCGTGCGTGAGGGTCTCCCGTTTCCATAGAGTGGTCATACGAATTTGTAGCTTAATGGTTTTGAAGCGAGATGTTTTTGTGAAATCGATTATAGGTATGTCATGGTTTGACAAAAACATCTCGGTCCACCATCTTTCATTGCAGATATGGACAAAATCAGAATGCTGTGGAGGATTGAGACTATGCTGAGTCTCAAGCCCTAATGATTGAAAACTGATCTACATTTGAATGGGTATTTTCAACATTAATTTGACTTTGGTTCACGTACCCTTTGCGTCAAGTGACTCAAAGTAAATGATTTCCATTCTTTTTGAAGTCTTATTTTTTAATTTTTCTCTTTTAAAAATTTGAATGTATCTCATTTTAACACTTTAGACATTTGTAAAACTCGACATCAGTTTGCTGTCGCGACTAGAAGAAGACAGAATGTAGGACACAGCAGATGAACTACAGAAGATTTGAACTGAAAGCATGGTCAAGATTTTATGGAAGACTGTTATGCTCCCAAGTAAAGCACAAAACACTCATGATGTTCAATCGTTCCAATCACTACAGGTTACCTTCGATCGATATCTTCACTGTCATTGCTGCGAAAGCAAAAAACGGGCAGGGCAAAACGTTGGTCTGAGAACATTGATTCGCTTCGGGTGTGAGAGGTTCTCGGGTTCAAATCCCGGATGATTTTGGATCCTTGAATAAGCTCAGACATGCAGATCTTGGGCCACTTCAGACGAACGCCAACTACACCTCTTGGGGGATGCAGAGACAAGGTGGCTGAATGGTTTCTAGCGAGGGACTGCAAATCCATAGAGTGGTCATATGAACTTGTAGGTTCAACATCGCACAGCTTTTATTATTTTTGAGAAGACTGCAGAATGTTGGAGCAATTCTGACTTTACGAACAACAATAATGATTCAAATGTCGTACACTTGAAATGACATCCAGCCCCTAAAAGAGAGACTTTCTCTTCCTCTGCATTGGCAAGTGAATCGAACCCGCGTCATCTGCTTGAACAAAGACACCTGCTTATCTACTTACCAATGCTATTTGAAGCTCATTGGCAATGATTTCCACTCATTTTGACCGTCATTTTTGTGGAAAGTGATAATTCTTTTACCAAACAGATCGTTGGTTTAGGGTATGATTTGCACTTTATTCATTTGTTTAAAATCCATATCATTTTTAATCACTCAGGTTGAAGAAGACTAGTCCGTGACACTTTTGGGATGAACTACAGAAGATTTGAACATTCACGACAAGTGGGGTCACATTGGTTTTAAAAGATTTTGGATTCTGCAAAAGCAGCAAAACACTGGCACATGATGTTCTGACTTCGCTCGAGTCTCCTGACACTTGTCGGGATGTAGAGGGAAAGGAGTGAGAAAGCAAAAAACACGTGTTTTGGCATCTCCCCTTTCCATAGGGGTCCTGATTTGTAGGTTAAACGGTTCGGTTCAAATCTAGATGAGCTTTTTGTGAGAAGACTATGGGCCACTGGTCGGAACGCCCAACTATCACCTCTTGGTAGCAGGACAAGGTGGCTGAATGGTTTAGCTGATGGACTGCAAATCTATTTTGATATGCACTTGTTGGTTCAACATCGCACAACTTTTATTATTTTTGACAACCTGCAGAATGTTGGAGCAATTCAACTCTACCTAACAACAATAATGATTCAAATGTCGACACTTGAAATGACATCCAGCCCCTAAAAGAGATGACTCTTCCTCGCATTGCAGAATCGAACCCGGGTCAACTGCTTGGAAGGCAGCTATGCTCACCACTATACCACCAATACTGTTGAAGCTCATTGGCAACATGGAGACATCGACTCATATCGTGACCGTCATTTTTGTGGAAAGTGATAATTCTTTGACCAAACAGATCGTTGGTTTAGGGGTATGATTATGGCTTAGGTTAACGAGAGGTCCTGGATTAAAAATCATTTTAATCACTACAGGTTACCTTCAGATTAGTCCCGTGACGTGGGGAACGTAGGGGCAAAACGGAGAACATTGCGATATAGTGGGGTCACATTGGTTTGTAGCCCAAAGATTTTGGATTCTACAAATACAGAAGTTGGCACATAGACAGTTCTGACTTCAGACGGAGTCTCCTGACACTTGTGGGGGATGTAAAGGAAAATTGAGAATACCGTGTTCGTGAGGGTCTCCCTTTCCATAGAGTGGTCATACGAATTTGTAGGTTAAACAGTTCGGAAGCTCGAGAGATGTTTTTGTGAGAAGACTATATGGGCCACTGGTTTGACAAACAACCGACTATCCACCTCTTGGCGCAGGACAAGGTGGCTGAAAATCAGCAGTTTTTGAGGATGAGACTGCAAATCTCTAGTTTGATATGCACTTGTTAGTTGAAAATCACATCTATTTGAATGGGTATTTTTGACAACCTGCAGAATGTTGGAGAATTCACGACTTCCACATTTGACTGGGGCAATGATTTCATTCTGTTTGTAAGTCTTGAAATGACATCCTTTCCCTAAAAAATGAATGTATCTCTTCCTCTGCATTGGCATTTGAATCGACACCGGCTGTCGCTGCTGAAGAAGACAGAATGCTCACCACTATACCACCAGATGAACTATTTGAAGCTCATTGGCAACATGGAGCATGGTCATATTTTGAAGTCATTTTTGCCTGGAAGTAAAGCACCAAACAGATCGTTGATGTTAGGGGTATGATTGGCTTAGGTTGCGAGAGGTCCCTTGGTTAAAAAATCTATCATTTTAAACTGTCGTTGCTGCACACAGAAAATCCCGTGACACTTGGCCTGGAACGTGGGGCAAAACGGAGAACATTGCGACAAGTGGGGTCACATTGGTTTGTAGCCCAAAGATTTTGGATTCTACAAACATGCAGATTGGCACACTGGTCGGTTCTGACTTCAACTATCACCTGACACTTGGGGGGATATGAGGTGGTGAATGCCACCGTGTTCATTAGTAACTCATTTCCATATGCACTTGTTGGTCATCGACAATTTGTAGGTTAAACGGTTCGGAAGCTAGAGATGTTTTTGTGACTTCCACGACCAACAATAATGTCTCAAATGGTTTGAAATGACATCCAGCCCCTAAAGGATGACCATCTTTCCTGCAGATATGGAGGGGAAAATCAGCAGCTGTGGAGATTGAGACGGATATCTGAAGGCAGCCAAGCCCTCTGATACCAAATGCTATTTGAATGGGTATTTTCAACATTAATTTACATTGATTTCACGTACCCTTGCGTCATTTGTGGAAAGTGATAATGATTTCCAAACAGATCGCTGGTCTTATTTTTTAATTTTCTCTTTTAAAAAATGAATGTATCTCATTTTAAAAATCTATCATTTTAAAAACAGGTTACCATCAGTTTAGTCCAAGAGCACTGAATGTGGGAACGTAGGGAAACGGAGAACATTGCGCACGACATGGTCAAGATTTGGAAGACTGTTATGCTCACAAAGATTTTGGATTCTACAAACACTCATGATGTTCAATCGTTCCAAGCACTTTGGACACGTCAATCGATATCTTCACTGTCCCAATGATGAGGAAAATTGAGAATACCTTTTTTGGCATAAGGCTCGTTGGTCTAGAGTGGTATGAATTTGTAGGGTGTAAAGGTTCTCGGGTTCAAGCCCGAGATGTTTCCTTTTGCAGATCCTTGAATAAGAAGACATGCAGATCTTGGGCCACTGGTCGGAACGCCAACTATCACCTCTGGGCGCAGGACAAGGTGGCTGAATGGTTTTAGCGATGGACTGCAAATCTATTTTGATATGCACTTGTTGGTTCAACATCGCACAACTTTTATTATTTTTGACAACCTGCAGAATGTTGGGGCAATTTGACGGCCTAACAACAATAATGATTCAAATGTCGTACACTGAAATGACATCCAGCCCCTAAAAGAGATGACTTTCTCTTCCTCTGCATTTGGCAAGGAATCGAACCCGCGTCAACTGCTTGGAAGGCAGCTATGTCACCACTATACCACCAATGCTATTTGAAGCTCATTGGCAACATGGAGACATCCCAGCTCATATCGTGACCCGTCATTTTGTGGAAAGTGATAATTCTTTGACCAAACAGATCGTTGGTTTAGGGGTATGATTATGGCTTGGGTTAAGTAGTCCCTGGTTAAAAAATCTATCATTTTAATCACTACAGGTTACCTTCAGATTAGTCCCGTGACACTTGTGGGGAACGTAGGGCAAGCCAATTGCGACAAGTGGGTCACATGGTTTTGTAGCCCAAAGATTTTGGATTCTACAAACAGTTGGCACATAGACTTGTTCTGACTTCAGACGAGTCCTCCTGACACTTGTGGGGGATGTGGAAAATTGAGAATACCACCGTGTTAGGTACGTGAGGGTCTCCCGTTTCCATAAGAGCGGTCATACGAATTTGTAGAGTTAAACGGATTTCGGAAGCTAGAGATGTTTTTGTGAGAAGACCGATTATAGGTATGTCTCATGGTTTGACAAAACCGATCTCGGTCTATCTTTCACTGCAGATATGGAGGAAAATCAGCAGCTGTGGAGGATTGGAGACGGATATGCTGGAGTCTCAAGCCCTCTAGTTGGAACTATCTATTTGAATGGGTATTTTCAACATTAATTTTACTTTGATTCACGTATTCTTTAGCACGCATTTTTGACAAGTAAATGATTTCCATTCTTTGAAGTCTTATTTTTAATTTTCTCTTTTTAAAAAATGAATGTATCTCATTTACTTTATTCATTTGTAAAAACTCGACATCAGTTTGCTGTCGCGACTGAAGAAGACAGAATGTGAAAGACACAGCAGATGAACTAGAAGATTTGAACTGAAGCATGGTCAAGAGTTTGGAAGACTGTTATGCTCACAAGTAAAGCACAAAACACTCACATGATGTTCAATCGTTCCAAGCACCGTGGACACGTCAATCGATATCTTCACTGTCATTGCTGCAGAAAGCAAAAATACCTTTTGGCATAAAATGATTGGTCTAGGGGGTATGATTCCGCTTCGGGTGTGAGAGGTTCTCGGGTTCAAATCCCGGATGAGCCCTTTTGTGATCCTTGAATAAGCTCAGACATGCAGGATCTTTAACATTGGCTGAACGCCAACTATCACCTCTTGGGCGCAGGGGCAAGGTGGCTGAATGGTTTTGCGATGGACTGCAAATCTATTTTATGATATGCACTCTGCTGGTTCAACATCGCACAACTTTAATTATTTTTGACAACCTGCAGAATGTTGAGCAATTCTGACTCTGGGCGAACAACGAAATGATTCAAATGTCGTACACTTGAAATGACATCCAGCCCCTAAAAGAGATGTTTCTCTTCCTCTGCATTGGCCGGAATCGAACCCGGGTCAACTGCTTGGAAGAGCAGCTATGCTCACCACTATACCACCAATGCTATTTGAAGCTCATTGGCAACATGGAGACATCGACTCATGTCGTGACCGTCATTTTGTGGAAAGCTGATAATTCTTTGACCAAACAGATCGTTGGTTTAGGGGTATGATTATGGCTTAGGTTGCGAGAGGTCCCTGGTTAAAATCTATCATTTTAATCACTACAGGTTACCTTCAGATTAGTCCCGTGACACTTGTGGGAAACGTAGGGCAAAACGGAGAACATTGCGACAAGTGGGGTCACATTGGTTTGTAGCCCAAAGATTTTGGATTCTACAAACAGAAGTTGCACATAGACGGTTCTGACTTCAGACGGAGTCTCTGACACGGTATGAGATGTAGAGGAAAACAGAATACCACCGTGTTCGTGCGCTGAGGTCTCCCGTTTCCATAGAGTGGTCATACGAATTTGTAGGTTAAACGGTTCGGGAAGCTAAGAGATGTTTTTGTGAGAAAGACCGATTATAGGTATGTCCATGGTTTGACAAAAACCGATCTCGGTCCACCATCTTTTCACTGCGATATGGAGGGAAAATCAGCAGCTGTGGAGGATTGAGAGACGGATATGCTGAGTCTCAAGCCCTCTGAAGTTGAAAAACCTGATCTATTTGAATGGGTATTTTCAACATTAATTTACTTTGATTCACGTACCCTTGCGTCATTTTGACTCCAGTAAATGATTTCCATTCTTTTTGAAGTCTTATTTTTTAATTTTCTCTTTAAAAAATGAATGTATCTCATTTGTACTTTATTCATTTGTAAAAACTGCGACATCAGTTTGCTGTCGCGACTGGAAGAAGACAGAATGTGAAAGACACAGCAGATGAACTACAGAAGATTTGAACTGAAGCATGGTCAGAGTTTGGAAGACTGTTATGCTCACAAGTAAAGTACAAAACACTCACATGATGTTCAATCGTTCCAAGCACCGTGGACACGTCATCGATATCTTCACTGTCATTGCTGCAGAAAGCAAAAAATACCTTTGGCATAAAAGGCTCGTTGGTCTAGGAGTATGATTCTCGTCCAAGTGAGAGTTCCCGGGTTCAAATCCCCCGGATGAGCCCCTTTTTGCAGATCCTTGAATAAGCTCAGACATGCAGATCTTGGTCCACTGGTGGAACATCAACTATCACCTCTTGGGCGCAGGACAAGGTGGCTGAATAGTTTTAGCGATGGACTGCAAATCTATTTTGATATGCACTTGTTGGTTCAATATCGCACAACTTTTGATTATTTTTGACAACCTGCAGAATGTTTGATAATTCTGACTTTACGAACAACAATAATGATTCAAATGTCGTACACTTGAAATGACATCAGCCCCTAAAAGAGATGACTTTCTCTTCCTCTGCATTGGCAAGTGAATCGAACCCGCGTCAACTGCTTGGAGGCAGCTATGCCACCACTATACCACCAATGCTATTTGAAGCTCATTGGCAACATGGAGACATCGACTCATATCGCGCTGACCGTCATTTTGTGGAAAGTAATATTCTTTGACCAAACAGATCGTTGGTTTAGGGGTATGATTATGGCTTAGGTTACGAGAGGTCCCTGGTTAAAAAATCTATCATTTTAATCACTAAGGTTACCTTCAGATTAGTCCTGACACTTGTGGGGGGAACGAGGTGCAACGGAGAACATTAAAACAAGTGGGGTCACATTGGTTTGTAGCCCAAAGATTTTGGATTCTACAAACAGAAGTTGGCACAGACAGTTCTGACTTCAGACTTGAGTCTCCTGACACTTGTGGGGGATGTGAGGAAAATTGAGAATACACCGTGTTCGTGAGGGTCTCCCTTTCCATAGAGTGGTCATACGAATTTGTAGGTTAACGGTTCGGAAGCTAGAGATGTTTTTGTGAGAAGACTATATGGGTACCTACACACTGGTCGGAACGCCAACTATCACCTCTTGGGCGCAGGACAAGGTGGCTGAAATGGTTTTGGCGATGGACTACCAAATCTATTTTGATATGCACTTGTTGGTTCAACATCGCACAACTTTAATATTTTTGACAACCTGCAGAATGTTGGAGCAATTCTGACTTCCACGAACAACGATAATGATTCAAATGTCGTACACTTGAAATGACATCCAGCCCTAAAAGAGATGAATTTCTCTTCCTCTGGTATCACGGGAATCGAACCCGGGTCAACTGCTTGGAAGGCAGCTATACCACCACTATACCACCAATGCTATTTGAAGCTCATTGGCAACATGGAGACATCGACTCATATCTTGACTGTCATTTTTGTGGAAAGTGATAATTCTTTGACCAAACAGATCGTTGGTTTAGGGGTATGATTATGGCTTGGGTTGCGAGAGGTCCTGGTTAAAAATCTATCATTTTAATCACTACAGGTTACCTTCAGATTGGTCCCGTGACACTTGTGGGGAACGTAGGGCAAAGCGGAGAACATTGCGACAAGTAGGGTCACATTGGTTTGTAGCCCAAGATTTTGGATTCTACAAACAGAAGTTGGCACATAGACGGTTCTGACTTCAGACGAGTCTCCCTGACACTTGGGGATGTAGAGGAAAATTGAGAATACCACCGTGTTCGTGCGTGAGGGTCTCCTCCGTTTCCATAGAGTGGTCTGAATTTGTAGGTTAAACGGTTGGAAGCTAGAGATGTTTTTGTGAGAAGACCGATTATAGGTATGTCTCATGGTTTTGACAAAACCGATCTCGGTCCACCATCTTTCACTGCAGATATGGAGGAAAATCAGCAGCTGTGGAGGATTGAGACGGATATGCTGAGTCTCAAGCCCTCTAGTTGAAAAACTGATCTATTTGAATGGGTATTTTCAACATTAATTTACTTTGATTCACGACCCTTGCGTCATTTGACTCAAAGTAAATGATTTCCATTCTTTTGAAGTCTTATTTTTAATTTTCTCTTTTAAAAAATGAATGTATCTCATTTTGCACTTTATTCATTTGTAAAAACTCGACACTGTGTTTGCTGTCACGACTGAAGAAGACAGAATGTAAAGACACAGCAGATGAACCAGAAGATTTGAACTGAAGCATGGTCAAGAGTTTGGAAGACTGTTATGCTCACAAGTAAAGCACAAAACACTCACATGATGTTCAATCGTTCCAAGCACCGTGGACACGTCAATCGATATCTTCACTGTCATTGCTGCAGAAAGCAAAAAATACCTTGGCATAAGGCTCGTTGGTCTAGGGGTATGATTCTCGCTTGGTGTTAGAGGTTCTGGTTCAAATCCCGGATGGAGCCTCTTTTGCAGATCCTTGAATAAGCTCAGACATGCAGATCTTGGGCCACTGGTCGAATGCTCCCAACTATCACCTCTTGAGCGCACAAGGTGGCTGAATGGTTTTGGCGATGGACTGCAAATCTATTTTGATATGCACTTGTTGGTTCAACATCGCACAACTTTTTTTGACAACCTGCAGAATGTTGGAGCAATTCTGACTTCCACGAACAACAATAGCCGTTAAAATGTCGTACACTTGAAATGACATCCAGCCCCTAAAAGAGATGACTTTCTCCTTCCTCTGCATTGGCAAGTGAATCAGACAGCGTCAACTGCTTGGAAGGCAAACATGCTCACACTATACCACCAATGCTATTTGAAGCTCATTGGCAACATGGAGACATCGACTCATGTACGTGACTGTCATTTTTGTGGAAAGTGATAATTCTTTGACCAAACAGATCGTTGGTTTAGGGGTATGATTATGGCTTAGGTTACGGGGTCCCCTGGTTAAAAAATCTATCATTTTAATCACTACAGGTTACCTTCAGATTAGTCCCGTGACACTTGTGGGAACGTAGGGCAAAGCGGAGAACATTGCGACAAGTGGGGTCACATTGGTTTGTAGCCCAAAGATTTTGGATTCTAAACAGAAGTTGGCACATAGACGGTTCTGACTTCAGACGAGTCCCCTGACACTTGTGGGGGATGTAGAGGAAAATTGAGAATACCACCGTGTTCGTACGTGAGGGTCTCCCGTTTCCACCGAGTGGTCACATGAATTTGTAGGTTCAACGGTTCGGAAGCTAGAGATGTTTGTGAGAAGACTATATGGGCCACTGGTCGGAACGCAACTATCACCTCTTGGGCGCAGGACAAGGTGGCTGAATGGTTTTAGCGATGGACTGCAAATCTATTTTGATATGCACTTGTTGGTTCAACATCGCACAACTTTAATTATTTTTGACAACCTGCAGAATGTTGGAGCAATTCTGACTTCCACGAACAACGATAATGATTCAAATGTCGTACACTTGAAATGACATCCAGCCCCCTAAAAGAGATGAATTCTCTTCCTCTGCATTGGCGGGAGATCGAACCGGGTCAACTGCTTGGAAGGCAACTATGCTCACCATCTCATGTCCAATGCTATTTGAAGCTCATTGGCAACATGGAGACATAGGCTCATATCGTGACCGTCATTTTTGTGGAAAGTGATAATTCTTTGACCAAACAGATCGTTGGTTTAGGGGGTATGATTATGGCTTAGGTTGCGAGAGGTCCCTGGTTAAAAAAATCTATCATTGCAATCACTACAGGTTACCTTCAGATTAGTCCCGTGACACTTGTGTGGGAACGAGGGCAACGGAGAACATTGTTAGCGACAAGTGGGGTCACATTGGTTTGTAGCCCAAGATTTGGATTCTACAAACAGAAGTTGGCACATATCCACGTTCTGACTTCAGACAGTCTCTGACACTTGCGGGGGATGTAAGGAAAATTGAGAATACCACCGTGTTCGTGCGTGAGGGTCTCCCGTTTCCATAGAGTGGTCATACAGATTTGTAGGTTAAGAAAGTTCGGAAGCTAGAGATGTTTTTGTGAGAAGACCGATTATAGGTATGTCTCATGGTTTGACAAAACCGATCTCGGTCCACCATCTTTCACTGCAGATATGGAGGGGAAAATCAGCAGCTGTGGAGGATTGAGACGGATATGCTGAGTCTCAAGCCCTCTAGTGAAAACTGATCTATTTGAATGGGTATTTTCAACGTGCGTTACTTTGGTTACGTACCCTTGCGTCATTTGACTCCAAAGTAAATGATTTCCATTCTTTTTGAAGTCTTATTTTTAATTTTCTCTTTTAAAAATGAATGTATCTCATTTTACTTTATTCATTTCCAGTAAAACTCGCCACAGTTTGCTGTCGCGACTGAAGAAGACAGAATGTGAAAGACACAGCAGATGAACCCACAGAAGATTTGAACTGAAGCATGGTCAAGAGTTTGGAAGACTGTTATGCTCACAAGTAAAGCACAAAACACCTTATACATGATGTTCAATCGTTCCAAGCACCGTGGACACGCTGAAATCGATATCTTATCCATTGCTGCAGAAAGCAAAAAATACTGGCAGCATAAGGCCTTGGTTTAGGGGTAGGATTCTCGCTTCGGGTGAGAGGTTCTCGGGTTCAAATCCGGATGAGCCCCTTTTGCAGATCCTTGAATAAGCTCAGACATGCAGATCTTGGGCCACTGGTGAACGCCAACTATCACCTCTTGGGCGCAGGACAAGGTGGCTGAATGGTTTTGGCGATGGACTGCCAAATCTATTTTTGACTTGTTGGTTCAACATCGCACAACTTTAATTATTTTTGACAACCTGCAGAATGTTGGAGCAGTCTCTTCCACAGACTAACGATAATGATTCAAATGATCGTACACTTGAAATGACATCAGCCCCTAAAGAGATGAATTTCTCTTCCTCTGCATTGGCAAGTGAATCGAACCGGGTCAACTGCTTGGAAGGTCAGCTATGCTCACCACTATACCACCAATGCTATTTGAAGCTCATTGGCAACATGGAGACATCGACTCATATCTTGACTGTCATTTTTGTGGAAAAGTGATAATTCTTTGACCAAACAGACTCGTTGGTTTAGGGGTATGATTATGGCTTAGGTTGCGAGAGGTCCCTGGTTAAAAAAATCTATCATTTTAATCACTACAGGTTACCTTCAGATTAGTCCCGTGACACTTGTGGGGAACGTAGGGCAAAACGGAGAACATTCGACAAGTGGGGTCACATTGGTTTGTAGCCAAAAGATTTGGATTCTACAAACAGAAGTTGGCACATAGACGGTTCTGACTTCAGACGAGTCTCCTGACACTTGTGGGGGATGTAGAGGGAAGGTGAGAATACCACCGTGTTCGTGAGGGTCTCCCCTTTCCATAGAGTGGTCATACGAATTTGTAGGTTAACGGTTCGGAAGCTAGAGATGTTTTTGTGAGAAGACTATATGGGCCACTGGTGGAACGCCAACTATCACCTCTTGGGCGCAGGACAAGGTGGCTGAATGGTTTTGGCGATGGACTGCAAATCTATTTTTGATATGCCTTGGTCTGGTTCAACATCGCACAACTTTTTTATTATTTTTGACAACCTGCAGAATGTTGGAGCAATTCTGACTTCACCTACGAACAACAATAATGATTCAAATGTCGTACACTTGAAATGACATCCAGCCCCTAAAAGAGATGAATTTCTCTTCCTCTGCATTGGCCGGGAATCGAACCCGGGTCAACTGCTTGGAAGGGGTTTGCCCCTATGCTCACCACTATACCACCAATGCTATTTAGCTCATTGGCAACATGGAGGCAGAGCCGACTCATATCTTGACTGTCATTTTGTGGAAAGTGATAATTCTTTGACCAAACAGATCGTTGGTTTTAGGGGTATGATTATGGCTTAGGTTGCGAGAGGTCCCTGGTTAAAAAATCTATCATTTTAATCACTACAGGTTACCTTCAGATTAGTCCCGTGACACTTGTGGGAACGTAGGGCAAAACGAGAGAGCATTGCGACAAGTGGGGTCACATTGGTTTGTAGCCCAAAGATTTTGGATTCTACAAACAGAAGTTGGCACATAGACAGTTCTGACTTCAGACGAGTCTCCTGACACTTGTGGGATGTAGAGGAAAATTGAGAATACCACCGTGTTCGTGAGAGGTCTCCCCTTTCCATAAAGTGGTCATACGAATTTGTAGGTTAAACGGTTCGGAAGCTAGAGATGTTTTTGTGAGAAGACTATAGGCCACTGGTCGAACGCCCAACCATCATCCCTCTTGGGCTGAGGATGTCCGGCTGAATCGGTTCTGGCGATGGACTGCAAATCTATTTTGATGAGTTCTGCTGGTTCAACATCCCGACAACTGTTCCCATTCATTTTTGTGGACGCTGTCCCGCAGAATCGTTGGAGCAATTTGATTCACGGCATCAGCCACATCGATCCAAATGTCGCCGACACTTGAAACCATCGCCCATCCGCCGCCCCAAAAGACGATTAGACTTTCATCATATTCATGCCGAATCAACCGCTCCGCTAACTGTCTTTTCTACAATGTCTATACCACCACTATACTCACCAATGTCATTTGGCATAGTTCCGCTATTCGCTCGCCCATGGAGTTCATCCTCCAACTCATCGTGACCGCTATTTTCAGAAAGACTTCCTTTGATTCAACAGATCACAGTCTGATGCCTGCTGATTGTTCATTGCCAGAGAGGTCCCTTGAGCACGCCAAGCTAGAGATGTTTTAATCACCTACAGGTTTATGTCTCATGGTTTGACAAAAACCGATTAGTCCTGATCTTTCACTTGATATGGAGGGGAAAATCAGCAGCTGTGGCAAAACGGATATGAAAGCCCTCTATTGAAAACTGATCTATTTGAATGGGTATTTTCAACATTAATTTACTTTGATTCCACGTACCCTTGCGTCATTTGACTCAAAGATGATTTCCATTCTTTGAAGTCTTATTTTTAATTTTCTCTTTTTAAAAAATGAATGTATCTCATTTTGACTTTATTCATTGAAAAACTCGACATCAGTTTGCTGTCGCGACTGAAGAAGACTTGAATGTGAAAGACACAGCAGATGAACTACAGAGATTTGAACTGAAGCATGGTCAATTTGGAAGACTGGTATGCTCACAAGTAAAGAGAAAACACTCACATGATGTTCAATCGTTCCAAGCACCGTGGACACGTCAATCGATATCTTCACTGTCATTGCTGCAGAAAGCAAAAACCTTTTGGCATAAGGCTCGTTGGTCTAGAGATGATTCTCGCTTCGGGTGTGAGGTTCTCAAGACTTCAAATCCGGATGGCCCTTTTGCAGATCCTTGAATAAGCTCAGACATGCAGATCTTGAGCATCCGCCAACTATCACCTCTGGGCGCAGGACAAGGTGGCTGAATGGTTTGCGATGGACTGCAAATCTATTTTGATATGCACTTGTTGGTTCAACATCGCACAACTTTAATTATTTTTGACAACCTGCAGAATGTTGGAGCAATTCTGACTTCCACGTTTAACAACGATAATGATTCAAATCTCATTACACTTGAAATGACATCAGCCCCTAAAAGAGATGAATTTCTCTTCCTCTGCATCTCGTCGGAATCGAACCCGGGTCAACTGCTTGGGCAGCTATGCTCACCCACTATACCACCAATGCTATCGAAGCTCATTACAAACATGGACATCCGACTCATATCTTGACTGTCATTTTTGTGGAAAGTGATAATTCTTTGACCAAACAGATCGTTGGTTTAGGGGTATGATTATGGCTTAGGTTGCGAGAGGTCCCTGGTTAAAAAATCTATCATTTTAATCACTACAGGTTACCTTCAGATTAGTCCCGGCGTGACACTTGTGGAAACGTAGGGCAAAACGGAGAATATTGCGACAAGTGGGTCACATTGGTTTGTAGCCCAAAGATTTTGGATTCTGGCATAAACAGAAGTTCTTCCGGTACATAGACGGTTCTGATCCCCCAGACGAGTCCCCTTCTTCTTCCTGATGAACCAGTCGGGCACATGTAGAGGACAATTGAGAATACCACTGTGTTCGTGAGGGTCTCCTCTTTCATAGAGTGGTCACATGAATTTGTAGGGCCAAATTCTGTCTGGTGTTCAGAGATGTTTTTACTGTGAGAAGACTGATTACAGGTATCCCATGGTTTGACAAAACTGCATCTCACATCCACTATTCTTCTACTGCAGATATGGAGGGAAAATCAGTGAGCTGAATGACGATCCACTGATGTTATCCCAATCCCAGCTGCCTGAAAACTGATTCATTTGAATGCATATATTTTCAACACAATTTACTGCACTGATTCACGTATCCCTGCGCCATACTATTCTGACCCAAAGCAAATGAGACTTATCCTTACAAAGTCCCTATTTAATTTTCTTCCAAACAAAAAAATGGCATTCGTCATCCCTGCTATTCTGCTTCACTTTATTCACCTATAAAAACTCTGAATTAAACATGTTCTTCCACGATCAAGAAGAAGATGAACCTGTGAAAACACCATGGCAGATGAACTACAGAAGAACCTGGTTCCGAAGTGCTTGTCAAGAGTTTGGAAGATCAAGTTGCGTCTCCACAAGTAAAGCACAGCTCATACATGATGTTCAATCGCTCTAAGCAATCAGACACGCTAATCGATATCTTCATCATTGCTGCAGAAAACAAAAAATACCTTGAACAAGGCCCATGGTTCAGGGGTGATCCTCACCGGTGTGAGGTCCCGGTTCAAATCCTGGATGAGCCCTTTTTGCAGATCTCTGAATAAGCTCACAGACATGATTCGGCCACTGGTCGAACGCTCAACTATCACCTTCAAGCAGGATACACAAGATCGAATGGTTTCATGGCGGATCAAATCTATTTTGATATAAAAATACTTGTTGGTTCAACATTCAACATGTCATTGTTATTTTTGGATAACTCGCAGAATGTTGGGTATTTATCCGATCTCGCCATTAACCATCAAATGATAATGATTCAAATGTCGACAC
>NW_027016550.1:262500-285312 GCF_036934945.1 Oncorhynchus masou masou | reverse complement strand
ACATCTGACCTGCTGTTAGATTAGTGGGTAGGAAGGTCCAGTCTCTCCAGACTGATATCTGACCTGCTGTTAGATTAGTGGGTAGGAAGGTCCAGTCCTCCAGACTGATATCTGACCTGCTGTTAGATTAGTGGGTAGGAAGGTCCAGTCTCTCCAGACTGATATCTGACCTGCTGTTAGATTAGTGGGTAGGAAGGTCCAGTCTCTCCAGACTGATATCTGACCTGCTGTTAGATTAGTGGGTAGGAAGGTCCAGTCTCTCCAGACTGATATCTGACCTGCTGTTAGATTAGTGGGTAGGAAGGTCAGTCTCTCCAGACTAATATCTGACCTGCTGTTAGATTAGTGGGTAGGAAGGTCCAGTCTCTCCAGACTGATATCTGACCTGCTGTTAGATTAGTGGGTAGGAAGGTCCAGTCTCTCCAGACTGATATCTGACCTGCTGTTAGATTAGTGGGTAGGAAGGTCGTCTCTCCAGACTGATATCTGACCTGCTGTTACAGTCTCTCCAGACTGATATCTGACCTGCTGTTAGATTAGTGGGTAGGAAGGTCCAGTCTCTCCAGACTGATATCTGACCTGCTGTTAGATAGGTAGCTCCATGGAGCCTGCTGTTAGATTAGTAGGTAGGAAGGTCAGTCTCTCTCTAGACTGATATCTGACCTGCTGTTAGATTAGTGGGTAGGAAGGTCAGTCTCCAGACTGATATCTGACCTGCTGTTAGATTAGTGGGTAGGAAGGTCCAGTCTCTCAGACTGATATCTGACCTGCTGTTAGATTAGTGGGTAGGAAGGTCTCTCCAGACTGATATCTGACCTGCTGTTAGATTAGTGGGTAGGAAGGTCCAGTCTCTCCAGACTGATATCTGACCTGCTGTTAGATTAATGGGTAGGAAGGTCCAGTCTCTCCAGACTGATATCTGACCTGCTGTTAGATTAGTGGGTAGGAAGGTCCAGTCTCTCCAGACTGATATCTGACCTGCTGTTAGATTAGTGGGTAGGAAGGTCAGTCTCTCCAGACTGATATCTGACCTGCTGTTAGATTAGTGGGTAGGAAGGTCTCTCCAGACTGATATCTGACCTGCTCCAGTCTCTCCAGACTGATATCTGACCTGCTGTTAGATTAGTGGGTAGGAAGGTCCAGTCTCTCCAGACTGATATCTGACCTGCTGTTAGATTAGTGGGTAGGAAGGTCCAGTCTCTCCAGACTGATATCTGACCTGCTGTTAGATTAGTGGGTAGGAAGGTCAGTCTCTCCAGACTGATATCTGACCTGCTGTTAGATTAGTGGGTAGGAAGGTCCAGTCTCTCCAGACTGATATCTGACCTGCTGTTAGATTAGTGGGTAGGAAGGTCCAGTCTCTCCAGACTGATATCTGACCTGCTGTTAGATTAGTGGGTAGGAGGTCTCTCCAGACTGATATCTGACCTGCTGTTAGATTAGTGGGTAGGAAGTCTCTCCAGACTGATATCTGACCTGCTGTTAGATTAGTGGGTAGGAAGGTCCAGTCTCTCCAGACTGATATCTGACCTGCTGTTAGATTAGTGGGTAGGAAGGTCCAGTCTCTCCAGACTGATATCTCCAGACTCCAGATATCTGACCTGCTGTTAGATTAGTGGGTAGGAAGGTCCAGTCTCTCCAGACTGATATCTGACCTGCTGTTAGATTAGTGGGTAGGAAGGTCCAGTCTCTCCAGACTGATATCTGACCTGCTGTTAGATTAGTGGGTAGGAAGGTCTCTCCAGACTGATATCTGATAGGAAGGTCCATCTGACTGATATCTGCTGTTAGATTAGTGGGTAGGAAGGTCCAGTCTCTCCAGACTGATATCTGACCTGCTGTTAGATTAGTGGGTAGGAAGGTCCAGTCTCTCCAGACTGATATCTGACCTGCTGTTAGATTAGTGGGTAGGAAGGTCCAGTCTCTCCAGACTGATATCTGACCTGCTGTTAGATTAGTGGGTAGGAAGGTCCAGTCTCTCCAGACTGATATCTGACCTGCTGTTAGATTAGTGGGTAGGAAGGTCCAGTCTCTCCAGACTGATATCTGACCTGCTGTTAGATTAGTGGGTAGGAAGGTCCAGTCTCTCCAGACTGATATCTGACCTGCTGTTAGATTAGTGGGTAGGAAGGTCCAGTCTCTCCAGACTGATATCTGACCTGCTGTTAGATTAGTGGGTAGGAAGGTCCAGTCTCTCCAGACTGATATCTGACCTGCTGTTAGATTAGTGGGTAGGAAGGTCCAGTCTCTCCAGACTGATATCTGACCTGCTGTTAGATTAGTGGGTAGGAAGGTCCAGTCTCTCCAGACTGATATCTGACCTGCTGTTAGATTAGTGGGTAGGAAGGTCCAGTCTCTCCAGACTGATATCTGACCTGCTGTTAGATTAGTGGGTAGGAAGGTCCAGTCTCTCCAGACTGATATCTGACCTGCTGTTAGATTAGTGGGTAGGAAGGTCCAGTCTCTCCAGACTGATATCTGACCTGCTGTTAGATTAGTGGGTAGGAAGGTCCAGTCTCTCCAGACTGATATCTGACCTGCTGTTAGATTAGTGGGTAGGAAGGTCCAGTCTCTCCAGACTGATATCTGACCTGCTGTTAGATTAGTGGGTAGGAAGGTCCAGTCTCTCCAGACTGATATCTGACCTGCTGTTAGATTAGTGGGTAGGAAGGTCCAGTCTCTCCAGACTGATATCTGACCTGCTGTTAGATTAGTGGGTAGGAAGGTCCAGTCTCTCCAGACTGATATCTGACCTGCTGTTAGATTAGTGGGTAGGAAGGTCCAGTCTCTCCAGACTGATATCTGACCTGCTGTTAGATTAGTGGGTAGGAAGGTCCAGTCTCTCCAGACTGATATCTGACCTGCTGTTAGATTAGTGGGTAGGAAGGTCCAGTCTCTCCAGACTGATATCTGACCTGCTGTTAGATTAGTGGTGGGTCCAGACTGAACCTGCTGGATTCCAGTCTCTCCAGACTGATATCTGACCTGCTGTTAGATTAGTGGGTAGGAAGGTCCAGTCTCTCCAGACTGATATCTGACCTGCTGTTAGATTAGTGGGTAGGAAGGTCCAGTCTCTCCAGACTGATATCTGACCTGCTGTTAGATTAGTGGGTAGGAAGGTCCAGTCTCTCCAGACTGATATCTGACCTGCTGTTAGATTAGTGGGTAGGAAGGTCCAGTCTCTCCAGACTGATATCTGACCTGCTGTTAGATTAGTGGGTAGGAAGGTCCAGTCTCTCCAGACTGATATCTGACCTGCTGTTAGATTAGTGGGTAGGAAGGTCCAGTCTCTCCAGACTGATATCTGACCTGCTGTTAGATTAGTGGGTAGGAAGGTCCAGTCTCTCCAGACTGATATCTGACCTGCTGTTAGATTAGTGGGTAGGAAGGTCCAGTCTCTCCAGACTGATATCTGACCTGCTGTTAGATTAGTGGGTAGGAAGGTCCAGTCTCTCCAGACTGATATCTGACCTGCTGTTAGATTAGTGGGTAGGAAGGTCCAGTCTCTCCAGACTGATATCTGACCTGCTGTTAGATTAGTGGGTAGGATGGTCCAGTCTCTCCAGACTGATATCTGACCCTGTTAGATTAGTGGGTAGGAAGGTCCAGTCTCCAGACTGATATCTGACCTGCTGTTGGGTAGGAAGGTCCAGTCTCTCCAGACTGATATCTGACCTGCTGTTAGATTAGTGGGTAGGAAGGTCCAGTCTCTCCAGACTGATATCTGACCTGCTGTTAGATTAGTGGGTAGGAGTCTCTCCAGAAGGTCCAGTCTCTCCAGACTGATATCTGACCTGCTGTTACTGATATTAGTGGGTAGGAAGGTCCAGTCTCTCAAGACTGATATCTGACCTGCTGAAGGTCCAGTCTCTCAAGACTGATATCTGACCTGTGTTAGATTAGTGGGTAGGAAGGTCCAGTCTCTCCAGACTGATATCTGACCTGCTGTTAGATTAGTGGGTAGGAAGGTCCAGTCTCTCCAGACTGATATCTGACCTGCTGTTAGATTAGTGGGTAGGATGGTCCAGTCTCTCCAGGCTGATATCTGACCTGCTGTTAGATTAGTGGGTAGGAAGGTCCAGTCTCTCCAGACTGATATCTGACCTGCTGTTAGATTAATGGGTAGGAAGATCCAGACTGATATCTGACCTGCTGTTAGATTAGTGGGTAGGAAGGTCCAGTCTCTCCAGACTGATATCTGACCTGCTGTTAGATTAGTGGGTAGGAAGGTCCAGTCTCTCCCAGACTGATATCTGACCTGCTGTTAGATTAGTGGGTAGGAAGGTCCAGTCTCTCCAGACTGATATCTGACCTGCTGTTAGATTAGTGGGTAGGAAGGTCCAGTCTCTCCAGACTGATATCTGACCTGCTGTTAGATTAGTGGGTAGGAAGGTCCAGTCTCTCCAGACTGATATCTGACCTGCTGTTAGATTAGTGGGTAGGAAGGTCCAGTCTCTCCAGACTGATATCTGACCTGCTGTTAGATTAGTGGGTAGGAAGGTCCAGTCTCTCCAGACTGATATCTGACCTGCTGTTAGATTAGTGGGTAGGAAGGGAAGGTGCTGTTAGATTAGTGGGTAGGAAGTCTCTCCAGACTGATATCTGACCTGCTGTTAGATTAGTGGGTAGGAAGGTCCAGTCTCTCCAGACTGATATCTGACCTGCTGTTAGATTAGTGGGTAGGAAGGTCCAGTCTCTCCAGACTGATATCTGACCTGCTGTTAGATTAGTGGGTAGGAAGGGCCAGTCTCTCCAGACTGATATCTGACCTGCTGTTAGATTAGTGGGTAGGAAAGGTCTCTCCAGACTGATATCTGACCTGCTGTTAGATTAGTGGGTAGGAAGGTCTCTCCAGACTGATATCTGACCTGCTGTTAGATTAGTGGGTAGGAAGGTCCAGTCTCTCCAGACTGATATCTGACCTGCTGTTAGATTAGTGGGTAGGAAGGTCCAGTCTCTCCAGACTGATATCTGACCTGCTGTTAGATTAGTGGGTAGGAAGGTCCAGTCTCTCCAGACTGATATCTGACCTGCTGTTAGATTAGTGGGTAGGAAGGTCCAGTCTCTCCAGACTGATATCTGACCTGCTGTTAGATTAGTGGGTAGGAAGGTCCAGTCTCTCCAGACTGATATCTGACCTGCTGTTAGATTAGTGGGTAGGAAGGTCCAGTCTCTCCAGACTGATATCTGACCTGCTGTTAGATTAGTGGGTAGGAAGGTCCAGTCTCTCCAGACTGATATCTGACCTGCTGTTAGATTAGTGGGTAGGAAGGTCCAGTCTCTCCAGACTGATATCTGACCTGCTGTTAGATTAGTGGGTAGGAAGGTCCAGTCTCTCCAGACTGATATCTGACCTGCTGTTAGATTAGTGGGTAGGAAGGTCCAGTCTCTCCAGACTGATATCTGACCTGCTGTTAGATTAGTGGGTAGGAAGGTCCAGTCTCTCCAGACTGATATCTGACCTGCTGTTAGATTAGTGGGTAGGAAGGTCCAGTCTCTCCAGACTGATATCTGACCTGCTGTTAGATTAGTGGGTAGGAAGGTCCAGTCTCTCCAGACTGATATCTGACCTGCTGTTAGATTAGTGGGTAGGAAGGTCCAGTCTCTCCAGACTGATATCTGACCTGCTGTTAGATTAGTGGGTAGGAAGGTCCAGTCTCTCCAGACTGATATCTGACCTGCTGTTAGATTAGTGGGTAGGAAGGTCCAGTCTCTCCAGACTGATATCTGACCTGCTGTTAGATTAGTGGGTAGGAAGGTCCTCTCCAGACTGATATCTGACCTGCTGTTAGATTAGTGGGTAGGAAGGTCCAGTCTCTCCAGACTGATATCTGACCTGCTGTTAGATTAGTGGGTAGGAAGGAGTCTCTCCAGGTCCAGTCTCTCCAGACTGATATCTGACCTGCTGTTAGATTAGTGGGTAGGAAGGTCCAGTCTCTCCAGACTGATATCTGACCTGCTGTTAGATTAGTGGGTAGGAAGGTCCAGTCTCTCCAGACTGATATCTGACCTGCTGTTAGATTAGTGGGTAGGAAGGTCCAGTCTCTCCAGACTGATATCTGACCTGCTGTTAGATTAGTGGGTAGGAAGGTCCAGTCTCTCCAGACTGATATCTGTCTGTTGTATAGGTCCAACTAGATTACATAGTGTGTATACAACACATAGGTGACACACACACACACACACACACACACACCCACTCGTACACACACACCCACTCGTACACAGAGCTTGTGCCGTGATGAGTAAGACAACGTTAGCAGGATGGCGACACAACAAACAGAGATGGTCCTCGTTGGACAAGAGGTGACACACACACACACACACACACACACACACACACACACACACACACACACACACACACACACACACACACACACACACACACACACACACACACACACACACAACAAACAGAGACAGTTGGACAAGAGGTTGCTGATTTCACTCCAATCCTCCAATGATTTAATAGACTGGGTGGTTTGAGCACTGAATGCTGATTGGCTGGCAGCCAATGGTATATCAGACTGTATACCAGGGGTATGACATAACATGTATTTTTACTGCTCTAATTAGATTGGTAACCAGTTTATAATGGCAATAAGGCACCTCGGGAGTTTGTGGTATATGGACCAGTATACCACGGTTTAAGGGTCTGTATCCAGGCACTCTGTGTTGCGTCGTGCCTAAGAACAGTCCTTTGCCGTGGTATATTGGCAGTATACCATACCATACCATACCTGTTGTATAAACGGCCTTCATTTTGCTGGACCCCAGGAAGAGTAGCTGCTGCCTTGGTAGGAACTAATGGGGATCCATAATAAACCCCAGGAAGAGTAGCTGAGCTAATGGGGATCCCTAATAAACCCCAGGAAGAGTAGCTGAGCTAATGGGGATCCATAATAAACCCCAGGAAGAGTAGCTGAGCTAACGGGGATCCATAATAAACCCCAGGAAGAGTAGCTGAGCTAATGGGGATCCATAATAAACCCCAGGAAGAGTAGCTGAGCTAATGGGGATCCCTAATAAACCCCAGGAAGAGTAGCTGCTGCCTTGGTAGGAACTAATGGGGATCCATAATAAACCCCAGGAAGAGTAGCTGAGCTAATGGGGATCCATAATAAACCCCAGGAAGAGTAGCTGAGCTAATGGGGATCCATAATAAACCCCAGGAAGAGTAGCTGAGCTAATGGGGATCCATAATAAACCCCAGGAAGAGTAGCTGAGCTAATGGGGATCCATAATAAACCCCAGGAAGAGTAGCTGAGCTAATGGGGATCCATAATAAACCCCAGGAAGAGTAGCTGAGCTAATGGGGATCTCTAATAAACCCCAGGAAGAGTAGCTGAGCTAACGGGGATCCATAATAAACCCCAGGAAGAGTAGCTGAGCTAATGGGGATCCATAATAAACCCCAGGAAGAGTAGCTGAGCTAATGGGGATCCATAATAAACCCCAGGAAGAGTAAGCTGAGCTAATGGGGATCCATAATAAACCCCAGGAAGAGTAGCTGAGCTAATGGGGATCCATAATAAACCCCAGGAAGAGTAGCTGAGCTAATGGGGATCCATAATAAACCCCAGGAAGAGTAGCTGAGCTAATGGGGATCCATAATAAACCCCAGGAAGAGTAGCTGAGCTAATGGGGATCCATAATAAACCCCAGGAAGAGGAGCTGCTGCCTTGCAGGATGGGTCTGTCTGGTAAAAATAGAGACAGCAGTGACCTCTTGTGGTCGACCCAGGAGCATGCTCTCTGTCATGATCTCTGCCGTGCTGAGGGATAAGTCTGTTTGTAACATTTAAAAATAAAATAAAATGAAAAGGTTTAAAAAAAAGTTATCGTAGCGACACGTTGACTAGGTTGAAGGTGTAGAGATAGTAGATAGTATGTCCCGCACACACATACTATCTCTTTTTTCTTCCACAACGTGTATTTTTGCGCATTATAACCCCGAGCACCACAAATCTGATGAACTTGGTAGCTAGTCTTCTCAAGACTGTGTGTAACCTGAACACACCCGACCAAACACCTGGTAAAATAGTTTTTGGGTTGGATGTAATATCTATTCAGAATCAGATTCAAATTCAATGTAGACGTGATGACGTCTTCCCTCGACGATCAACACGAGGGTTTGGGTGAAATTTGTTATCCGTCGGGATTCCTGGTCTGTGATTGGCCGAGACGTCTGTCCATCATACTCAGTAAACCGGGCTTGGAGGAACAGGTTGAGACGTTTACAAACTGCGAAATCATCCAACATCATACAACGCGGTAACACTACAAACACAAACTGGTGAGTGCAGCAGGTCCGTCTGTGACGTTTCAATGTTGTATTTTTTTTTGTGTGGTTTTTAAACGTTGTATTTTGTTGTGTTTACCGAGACTGAGCGCAAATCAAAATCTGTGCGTCCGTCCGCTCATCAGCAGACGGCGCGCTGAGCGCATCCGGGAGTCAGGAGAGGAAAGCGTGAATACTGAATTCCGTTTATAATGTGTCTCTGTTTTACAGGCCGTTGTTATGTGGATGATGAGTCCTTCATTGCTTTCATACTGAACCATATTTTATGTTTGTTTTCTTATCTTATGGTATGATGTGTTGTCATTACATATTACAACATAACGCTTCATAACACAACATATCATATATATCATATATAAACATAACACATAACACATCATAACATGATATGATGCGTTATGATATGATGTGATGTGTTATGATGTATTATGTTATGATGTGTTATGTTATGATGTGTTATGTTATGATGTATTATGTTATGATGTGTTATGTTATGATGTGTTATGTTATGATGTGTTATGATGTATTATGATGTATTATGTTATGATGTATTATGTTATGATGTATTATGTTATGATGTATTATGTTATGATGTGTTATGTTATGATGTATTATGTTATGATGTGTTATGTTATGATGTGTTATGTTATGATGTATTATGTTATGATGTGCTATGATGTATTATGTTATGATGTGTTATGATGTATTATGTTATGATGTGTTATGTTATGATGTATTATGTTATGATGTGTTATGTTATGATGTGTTATGATGTATTATGTTATGATGTATTATGTTATGATGTATTATGTTATGATGTATTATGATGTATTATGTTATGATGTATTATGTTATGATGTATTATGTTATGATGTATTATGTTATGATGTGTTATGTTATGATGTATTATGTTATGATGTATTATGTTATGATGTGTTATGATGTATTATGTTATGATGTATTATGTTATGATGTATTATGTTATGATGTATTATGTTATGATGTGTTATGTTATGATGTATTATGTTATGATGTGTTATGATGTGTTATGTGATGATGTGTTATGTTATGATGTGTTATGTTATGATGTATTATGATGTGTTATGATGTGTTATGTTATGATGTGTTATGATGTATTATGTTATGATGTATTATGTATTATGTTATGATGTATTATGTTATGATGTGTTATGTTATGATGTGTTATGATGTGTTATGTGATGATGCATTATGTTATGATGTATTATGTTATGATGTGTTTTGATGTATTATGGTATGATGTGTTATGATGTATTATGTTATGATGTGTTATGTTATGATGTGTTATGATGTGTTATGTTATGATGTGTTATGATGTATTATGTTATGATGTATTATGTATTATGTTATGATGTATTATGTTATGATGTGTTATGTTATGATGTGTTATGATGTGTTATGTGATGATGTATTATGTTATGATGTATTATGTTATGATGTGTTTTGATGTATTATGGTATGATGTGTTATGATGTATTATGTTATGATGTGTTATGTTATGATGTGTTATGATGTGTTATGTTATGATGTGTTATGATGTGTTATGCTATGATGTGTTATGATGTGTTATGTTATGATGTGTTATGTTATGATGTGTTATGTTATGTTATGATGTGTTATATTATGATGTATTATGTTATGATGTGTTATGATGTATTATGTTATGATGTGTTATGATGTGTTATGCTATGATGTGTTATGATGTGTTATGTTATGATGTATTATGTTATGATGTGTTATGTTATGATGTGTTATGTTATGATGTATTATGTTATGATGTGTTATGATGTATTATGATGTATTATGTTATGATGTATTATGTTATGATGTGTTATGATGTATTATGTATTATGTTATGATGTATGATGTGTTATGTTATGATGTATTATGTTATGATTTGTTATGTTATGATGTATTATGTTATGATGTATTATGTTATGATGTGTTATGTTATGATGTAT
Source organism: Oncorhynchus masou masou (assembly GCF_036934945.1). Lineage (NCBI taxonomy): Eukaryota > Metazoa > Chordata > Actinopteri > Salmoniformes > Salmonidae > Oncorhynchus > Oncorhynchus masou. The sequence goes on along the minus strand of NW_027016550.1, from coordinate 275,008 downwards.
TATGTTATGATGTATTATGTTATGATGTGTTATGTTATGATGTGTTATGTAATTATGTTATGATGTATTATGTTATGATGTGTTATGATGTGTTATGATGTATTATGTTATGATGTGTTATGTTATGATGTGTTATGTTATGATGTATTATGTTATGATGTGTTATGTTTTGATGTATTATGATGTATTATGTTATGATGTGTTATGTTATGATGTGTTATGTTATGATGTATAATGTTATGATGTGCTATGATGTATTATGTTAGGGAGATCAGCAAGAGGATAGGAGAGTCAGTACACACACACACACACACACACACACACACACACACACACACACACACACACACACACACACACACACACACACACACACACACACACACACACACACACACACACACACACACACGCGCACACACACACACACACACACACACACACTGGCACTTCATTGGTCAGCTCTCCCTGTGCTCTCTTTTCATTGGCTTTGTCTCCCCTGTGCAGGCGTCTGGGGGTGGAGCTTGGGAAGGTGCAGGTGTACCAGGAAGAAAACAGAGGTGAGACTCCTGACCCCTGACTTCTGGCTTTCAGACCTCTCTGTCACACGCCATTACCCTCTTCCCCCCCACCCTCTCCTCCATCAGTCTAATCCTCTACTCCACCCCCCCCCACCCTATCCTCCACCCCCCCTCACCCTCTCCCCCATCCCCCTCACCCTCTCCTCCATCAGTCTAATCCTCTACTCCACCCCCCACCCTATCCTCCATCAGTCTAATCCTCTACTCCACCCCCACCCTATCCTCCACCCCCCTCACCCCCTCACCCTCTCCTCCACCCCCTCACCCTCTCCCCCATCCCCCTCACCCTCTCCTCCATCTCCCTCACCCTCTCCTCCATCAGTCTAATCCTCTACTCCACCCCCCACCTTATCCTCCACCCCCTCACCCTCTCCCCCATCCCCCTCACCCTCTCCTCCATCAGTCTAATCCTCTACTCCACCCCCCACCCTATCCTCCATCAGTCTAATCCTCTACTCCACCCCCCACCCTATCCTCCACCCCCTCACCCCCTCACCCTCTCCTCCACCCCCTCACCCTCTCCCCCATCCCCCTCACCCCTCTCCTCCATCTCCCTCACCCTCTCCTCCATCAGTCTAATCCTCTACTCCACCCCCCACCTTATCCTCCACCCCCTCACCCTCTCCTCCATCTCCCTCACCCTCTCCTCCATCAGTCTAATCCTCTACTCCACCCCCCACCTTATCCTCCACCCCCTCACCCTCTCCTCCTTCTCCCTCACCCTCTCCCCCTCACCCTCTCCTCCATCAGTCTAATCCTCTACTCCACCCCCCACCCTATCCTCCACCCCCTCACCCTCTCCCCCTCACCCTCTCCTCCATCTCCCTCACCCTCTCCATACCATCACCCTCTCCCCCATCCCCTCACTCTCTCCTCCATCCCCCTCACCCCATCCCACTCACCCTCTCCCCCATCCCCTCACCCCATCCCCTCACCCTCTCCTCCGTCCCCCCTCACCCTCACCCTCTCCCCCATCCCCCTCACCCCATCCCCCTCACTCTCTCCTCCGTCCCCCTCACCCTCTCCTCCATCCCCCTCTCCCTCTCCTCCCTCACCCTCTCCCCGTCCCCCTCACCCCTCTCCCCCATCCCCCTCACCCTCTCCTCCATCCCCTCACCCTCTCCATCCCCCTCACCCCCACCCCCCTCACCCTCTCCCCGTCCCCCTCACCCTCTCCCCCATCCCCCTCACCCTCTCCTCCATCCCCCTCACCCTCTCCATCCCCCTCACCCCACCCCCCTCACCCTCTCCTCCATCCCCCTCTCCCTCTCCTCCCTCCCCCTCACCCTCTCCCTGTCCCCTCACCCTCTCCCCCCATCCCCTCACCCTCTCCTCCATCCCCCTCACCCTCTCCATCCCCCTCACCCCCACCCCCTCACCCTCTCCTCCATCCCCCTCACCCTCTCCTCCATCCCCCTCTCCCTCTCCTCCATCCCCCTCTCCCTCTCCTCCATCCCCCTCACCCTCTCCCCATCCCCCTCACCCTCTCCCCCATCCCCCTCACCCTCTCCTCCATCCCCCTCACCCTCTCCATCCCCCTCACCCCCACCCCCTCACCCTCTCCTCCATCCCCCTCACCCTCTCCTCCATCCCCTCACCCTCTCCTCCATCACCCTCACCCTCTCCCCCATCCCCCTCACGACCAGCACTACGACCTGGAATAGTTTAACAGGTTGATATCCTTGTTGTCTAGTATCCTGTGTGTCCACCCCTTCACTTATCACCACCCCCCCACCACAACCTCTTGGGATGGCGCTGATAGAGATGGCATCGATAGAGATGGCATCGATAGAGATGGCACCGAGAGAGATGGCACCGATAGTATTGGCACCGATAGAGATGGCATCGATAGAGATGGTACTGATAGAGATGGCATCGATAGAGATGGCACCGAGAGAGATGGCACCGATAGTATTGGCACCGATAGAGATGGCACTGATAGAGATGGCCTCGATAGAAATGGCACCAATAGAGATGGCACCGATAGAGATGGCACTGATAGAGATGGTACTGATAGAGATGGTACCGATAGAGATGGCACTGATAGAGATGGCACTGATAGAGATGGCACTGATAGAGATGGTACTGATAGAGATGGTACTGATAGCGATGGCATCGATAGAGATGGCACCGATAGAGATGACACCTATAGAGATGACACTGATAGAGATGGTACCGATAGAGATGGCACTGATAGAGATGGTACTGATAGAGATGGTACTGATAGAGATTGCACTGATAGAGATGGTACTGATAGAGATGGCACTGATAGAGATGGTACTGATAGAGATGGCACTGATAGAGATGGTACTGAGAGGTGGTACTGATGGAGATGGTACTGATAGAGATGGCACTGATAGAGATGGTACTGATAGAGATGGTACCGATAGAGATTGCACTGATAGAGATGGTACTGATAGAGATGGTACTGATAGAGATGGTACCGATAGAGATGGTACTGATAGAGATGGCATCGATAGAGATGGTACTGATAGAGATGGTACTGATAGAGATGGTACTGATAGAGATGGTACTGATAGAGATGGCACTGATAGAGATGGCACCGATAGAGATGGCACCAATAGAGATGGTACCGGTAGAGATGGCACCGGTAGAGATTGCACCGATAGAGATGGCATCGATAGAGATGGTACTGATAGAGATGGTACTGATAGAGATGGTACTGATAGAGATGGCACTGATAGAGATGGCACCGATAGAGATGGCACCGATAGAGATGGCACTGATAGAGATGGTACTGATAGAGATGGCAACGATAGAGATGGCATCAATAGAGATGGTACTGATAGAGATGGCACTGATAGAGATGGCACCGATAGAGATGGCATCGATAGAGATGGCACTGAAAGAGATGGCATCGATAGAGATGCACCGAGAGAGATGGTACTGATAGAGATGGTACTGATAGAGATGGCACCGATAGTATTGGCACCGATAGAGATGGCATCGATAGAGATGGTACTGATAGAGATGGCATCGATAGAGATGGCAACGAGAGAGATGGCACCGATAGTATTGGCACCGATAGAGATGGCACTGATAGAGATGGCACCGATATAATTGGCCTCGATAGAAATGGCACCAATAGAGATGGCACCGATAGAGATGGCACTGATAGAGATGGCACTGATAGAGATGGCACCGATAGAATTGGCCTCGATAGAAATGGCACCAATAGAGATGGCACCGATAGAGATGGCACCGGTGGAGATTGAACCGATAGAGATGGCATCGATAGAGATGGTACTGATAGAGATGGTACTGATAGAGATGGTACTGATAGAGATGGTACTGATAGAGATGGTACTGATAGAGATGGTACTGATAGAGATGGTACCTATAGAGATGGTACTGATAGAGCTGGCATCGATAGAGATGGCATCGATAGAGATGGCACTGATAGAGATGGCATCGATAGAGATGGCACTGATAGAGATGGTACTGATAGAGATGGCACTGATAGAGATGGTACTGATAGAGATGGTACTGATAGAGATGGTACTGATAGAGATGGTACTGATATAGATTGCACTGATAGAGATGGCATCGATAGAGATGGTACTGATAGAGATTGCACTGATAGAGATTGCACTGATAGAGATGGCACTGATAGAGATGGTACTGATAGAGATGGCACTGATAGAGATGGCACTGATAGAGATGGTACCGATAGAGATGGTACCGATAGAGATGGCACTGATAGAGATGGTACTGATAGAGATGGTACCGATAGAGATGGTACCGATAGAGATGGTACCGATAGAGATGGCATCGATAGAGATGGTACTCATAGAGATGGCACTGATAGAGATGGCACTGATAGAGATGGTACTGATAGAGATGGTACTGATGGAGATGGTACCGATAGTGATGGTACTGATAGAGATGGTACCGATAGTGATGGTACTGATAGAGATGGTACTGATAGAGATGGTACTGATAGAGATGGCACTGATAGAGATGGCACCGATAGAGATGGCACCGATAGAGATGGCACCGATAGAGATGGCACTGATAGAGATGGTACTGATAGAGATGGCACCGATAGAATTGGCCTCGATAGAAATGGCACCAATAGAGATGGCACCGATAGAGATGGCACCGGTAGAGATTGCACCGATAGAGATGGCATCGATAGAGATGGTACTGATAGAGATGGTACTGATAGAGATGGTACTGATAGAGATGGTAATGATAGAGATGGTACTGATAGAGATGGTACTGATAGAGATGGTACTGATAGAGATGGCACCGATAGAGATGGCACCAAGAGAGATGGCATCGATAGAGATGGTACTGATAGAGATGGTACTGATAGAGATGGTACTGATAGAGATGGTACTGATAGAGATGGTATCGATAGAGATGGTACTGATAGAGATGGTACTGATAGAGATGGTACTGATAGAGATGGCACCAAGAGAGATGGCAGCTTTGCTTCTCGTCCTTAAAAGTTTTATTGAAGTTTTATCACGTACAATCGGGAAGAGCTATTGGATATCAGAGAGACGTCAATTTACCAGCATAACCAGCACTACGACCAGGAATAAGACCAGCACTACAAACAGGAATACAACCAGCACTACGACCAGGAATAAGACCAGCACTACAAACAGGAATACAACCAGCACTACGACCAGGAATACGACCAGCACTACACCAGGAATACGACCAGCACTACGACCAGCACTACAACCATCACTACGACCAGTAATACGACCAGCACTACAACCAGGAATACAACAATCACTACGACCATCACTACGACCAGGAATACGACCAGCACTACGACCAGCACTACAACCAGCACTACGACCAGCACTACGACCAGGAATACGACCATCACTACGACCAGTAATACGACCAGCACTACAACCAGGAATACGACCAGCACTACGACCAGGAATACGACCATCACTACAACCAGTAATACAAACAGCACCACGACCAGGAATACAACCAGGAATACAACCATCACTACGACCAGGAATACAACCAGGAATACGACCAGCACCACGACCAGGAATACGACCAGGAATACGACCATCACTACGACCAGTAATACGACCAGCACTTCGACCAGGAATACGACCAGGAATACAACCAGGAATACGACCAGGAATACGACCAGCACTACGACCAGGAATAAGACCAGCACTACGACCAGCACTATGACCTGGAATACGACCATCACTACGACCAGGAATACGACCAGCACTACGACCAGCACTACGACCAGGAATACGACCAGCACTACGACCAGCACTACGACCAGGAATACGACCAGCACTACAACCAGGAATACGACCAGCACTACGACCAGCACTACGACCAGGAATACGACCAGGAATACGACCATCACTACGACCAGTAATACAACCAGCACCACGACCAGGAATACAACCAGGAATACTACCAGGAATACAACGATCACTACGACCAGGAATACAACCAGGAATACGACCAGGAATATGACCAGCACCACGACCAGGAATACGACCAGGAATACGACCATCACTACGACCAGTAATACAACCAGCACTACGACCAGGAATACAACCAGGAATACGACCAGCACTACGACCAGGAATAAGACCAGCACTACGACCAGCACTATGACCATCACTACGTCCAGGAATACGACCAGCACTACGACCAGCACTACGACCAGGAATACGACCAGCACTACGACCAGCACTACGACCAGGAATACGACCAGCACTACGACCAGGAATACGACCAGCACTACGACCAGGAATACGACCATCACTACGACCAGGAATACTACCAGCACTACGACCAGGAATACGACCAGCACTACGACCAGGAATACGACCAGCACTACGACCAGGAATACGAACAGCACTACGACCAGCACTACGACCAGGAATACGACCAGCACTACGACCAGGAATACGACCAGCACTACGACCATCACTACGACCAGCACTACGACCAGGAATACAACCAGCACTACGACCAGGAATACGACCAGCACTACGACCAGGAATACGACCAGCACTACGACCAGGAATACCACCAGCTCTACGACCAGGAATACGACCAGCACTACGACCAGGAATACGACCAGCACTACGACCATCACTACGACCAGCACTACGACCAGGAATACAACCAGCACTACGACCAGGAATACGACCAGCACTACGACCAGGAATACGACCAGCACTACGAACAGCACTACGACCAGCACTACGACCAGGAATACGACCAGCACTACAACCAGGAATACAACCAGGAATACGACAAGGAATACGACCATCACTACGACCAGGAATACGACCAGCACTACGACCAGCACTACGACCAGGAATACGACCAGCACTACGACCAGCACTACGACCAGGAATACGACCAGCACTACAACCAGGAATACGACCAGCACTACTACCAGCACTTCGACCAGGAATACGACCAGGAATACGACCATCACTACGACCAGTAATACAACCAGCACCACGACCAGGAATACAACCAGGAATACTACCAGGAATACAACCATCACTACGACCAGGAATACAACCAGGAATACGACCAGGAATACGACCAGCACTACGACCAGGAATACGACCAGGAACACAACCAGGAATACGACCAGGAATACGACCAGCACTACGACCAGGAATAAGACCAGCAATACGACCAGCACTATGACCAGGAATACGACCATCACTACGACCAGGAATACGACCAGCACTACGACCAGCACTACGACCAGGAATACGACCAGCACTACGACCAGGAATACGACCAGCACTACGACCAGGAATACGACCATCACTACGACCAGGAATACGACCAGCACTACGACCAGGAATACGACCAGCACTACGACCAGCACTACGACCAGCACTACGACCAGGAATACAACTAGCACTACGACCAGGAATACGACCAGCACTACGACCAGGAATACGACCAGCACTACGACCAGGAATACGACCAGCACTACTACCAGCACTACGACCAGGAATACGACCAGCACTACAACCAGGAATACGACCAGCACTACGACCAGGAATACGACCATCACTACGACCAGGAATACAACCAGCACTACGACCAGGAATACGACCATCACTACGACCAGGAATACGACCAGCACAACGACCAGGAATACGACCAGCACTACGACCAGGAATACGACCAGCACTACAACCAGGAATACGACCATCACTACGACCAGCACTACAACCAGGAATACGACCAGCACTACGACCAGCACTACGACCAGGAATACGACCAGGAATACAACCAGCACTTCGACCAGGAATATGACCAGCACTACGACCAGGAATACGACCAGGAATACAACCAGCACTACGACCAGGAATACGACCAGCACTACGATCAGGAATACAACCTGCACTACGACCAGCACTACAACCAGGAATACGACCATCACTATGACCAGGAATACGACCAGCACTACAACCAGCACTACGACCATCACTACGACCAGGAATACGACCAGCACTACGACCAGCACTACGACCAGCACTACGACCAGGAATACGACCATCACTACGACCAGGAATACGACCAGCACTACGACCAGCACTACGACCAGCACTACAAACAGGAATACGACCAGCACTACGACCAGGAATACGACCAGCACTACGACCAGCACTACGACCATCACTACGACCAGGAATACGACCAGCACTACGACCAGCACTACGACCAGCACTACGACCAGCACTACGACCAGGAATACGACCAGCACTACGACCAGGAATACGACCAGCACTACGACCAGCACTACGACCATCACTACGACCAGGAATACGACCAGCACTACGACCAGCACTACGACCAGCACTACGACCAGGAATACGACCAGCACTACGACCAGTAATACAACCAGGAATACAACCATCACTACGACCAGCACTACGACCAGGAATACAACCAGTAATACGACCATCACTACGACCAGGCACTACGACCGATAACATCTGCTAACCATGTGACCAATAACATCTGATAACCATGTGACCAATAACATCTGATAACCATGTGACCAATAACATCTGCTAACCATGTGACCAATAACATCTGATAACCATGTGACCAATAACATCTGCTAACCATGTGACCAATAACATCTGATAACCATGTGACCAATAACATCTGATAACCATGTGACCAATAACATTTGATTTGATTTGAACAGAGGGGTAGTGTTTTAATATAGCACTGTACCATGGGATGGTCTGGTTAATATAGCACTGTAACAGGGGATGGTCTGGTTAATATAGCACTGTACCATGGGATGGTCTGGTTAATATAGCGCTGTACCAGGGGATGGTCTGGTTAATATAGCACTGTACCAGGGGATGGTCTGGTTAATATAGCACTGTACCATGGGATGGTCTGGTTAATATAGCACTGTGCCAGGGGATGGTCTGGTTAATATAGCACTGTGCCATGGGATGGTCTGGTTAATATAGCACTGTACCATGGGATGGTCTGGTTAATATAGCACTGTGCCAGGGGATGGTCTGGTTAATATAGCACTGTGCCATGGGATGGTCTGGTTAATATAGCACTGTACCAGGGGATGGTCTGGTTAATATAGCACTGTGTTGGGGATGGTCTGGTTAATATAGCACTGTGTTGGGGATGGTCTGGTTAATATAGCACTGTGTTGGGGATGGTCTGGTTAATATAGCACTGTGCCAGGGGATGGTCTGGTTAATATAGCACTGTGCCAGGGGATGGTCTGGTTAATATAGCACTGTACCAGGGGATGGTCTGGTTAATATAGCACTGTACCAGGGGATGGTCTGGTTAATATAGCACTGTGCCAGGGGATGGTCTGGTTAATATAGCACTGTACCAGGGGATGGTCTGGTTAATATAGCACTGTGCCAGGGGATGGTCTGGTTAATATAGCACTGTGCCAGGGGATGGTCTGGTTAATATAGCACTGTACCAGGGGATGGTCTGGTTAATATAGCACTGTAACAGGGGATGGTCTGGTTAATATAGCACTGTACCAGGGGATGGTCTGGTTAATATAGCAGGGGATGGTCTGGTTAATATAACACTGTACCAGGGGATGGTCTGGTTAATATAGCAGGGGATGGTCTGGTTAATATAGCACTGTGCCAGGGGATGGTCTGGTTAATATAGCACTGTGCCAGGGGATGGTCTGGTTAATATAGCACTGTACCAGGGGATGGTCTGGTTAATATAACACTGTACCAGGGGATGGTCTGGTTAATATAGCACTGTACCAGGGGATGGTCTGGTTAATATAGCACTGTGCCAGGGGATGGTCTGGTTAATATAGCAGGGGATGGTCTGGTTAATATAGCACTGTACCAGGGGATGGTCTGGTTAATATAGCACTGTGCCAGGGGATGGTCTGGTTAATATAGCAGGGGATGGTCTGGTTAATATAGCACTGTACCAGGGGATGGTCTGGTTAATATAGCACTGTACCAGGGGATGGTCTGGTTAATATAGCAGGGGATGGTCTGGTTAATATAGCACTGTACCAGGGGATGGTCTGGTTAATATAACACTGTGCCAGGGGATGGTCTGGTTAATATAGCACTGTGCCAGGGGATGGTCTGGTTAATATAGCACTGTACCAGGGGATGGTCTGGTTAATATAGCAGGGGATGGTCTGGTTAATATAGCACTGTGCCAGGGGATGGTCTGGTTAATATAACACTGTACCAGGGGATGGTGTGGTTAATATAGCACTGTACCAGGGGATGGTCTGGTTAATATAGCACTGTACCAGGGGATGGTGTGGTTAATATAGCACTGTACCAGGGGATGGTCTGGTTAATATAGCACTGTGCCAGGGGATGGTCTGGTTAATATAGCACTGTACCAGGGGATGGTCTGGTTAATATAGCACTGTGCCAGGGGGGATGGTCTGGTTAATATAGCACTGTACCAGGGGATGGTCTGGTTAATATAGCACTGTACCAGGGGATGGTCTGGTTAATATAGCACTGTACCAGGGGATGGTCTGGTTAATATAGCACTGTACCAGGGGATGGTGTGGTTAATATAGCACTGTACCAGGGGATGGTCTGGTTAATATAGCACTGTGCCAGGGGATGGTCTGGTTAATATAGCACTGTACCAGGGGATGGTCTGGTTAATATAGCACTGTACCAGGGGATGGTCTGGTTAATATAGCACTGTACCAGGGGATGGTGTGGTTAATATAGCACTGTACCAGGGGATGGTCTGGTTAATATAGCACTGTACCAGGGGATGGTGTGGTTAATATAGCACTGTACCAGGGGATGGTCTGGTTAATATAGCACTGTACCAGGGGATGGTCTGGTTAATATAGCACTGTACCAGGGGATGGTGTGGTTAATATAGCACTGTACCAGGGGATGGTGTGGTTAATATAGCACTGTACCAGGGGATGGTCTGGTTAATATAGCACTGTGTTGGGGATGGTCTGGTTAATTTAGCACTGTACCAGGGGATGGTCTGGTTAATATAGCACTGTACCAGGGGATGGTCTGGTTAATATAGCAGGGGATGGTCTGGTTAATATAGCACTGTACCAGGGGATGGTCTGGTTAATATATCACTGTACCAGGGGATGGTCTGGTTAATATATCACTGTACCAGGGGATGGTCTGGTTAATATTGCACTGTACCAGGGGATGGTCTGGTTAATATAACACTGTACCAGGGGAAGGTCTGGTTAATATAACACTGTACCAGGGGATGGTCTGGTTAATATAACACTGTACCAGGGGAAGGTCTGGTTAATATATCACTGTACCAGGGGATGGTCTGGTTAATATAACACTGTACCAGGGGATGGTCTGGTTAATATAACACTGTACCAGGGGAAGGTCTGGTTAATATATCACTGTACCAGGGGATGGTCTGGTTAATATAACACTGTACCAGGGGATGGTCTGGTTAATATAACACTGTGCCAGGGGATGGTCTGGTTAATATAGCACTGTGCCAGGGGATGGTCTGGTTAATATAGCACTGTGTCAGGGGATGGTCTGGTTAATATAGCACTGTACCAGGGGATGGTCTGGTTAATATAGCACTGTGTCAGGGGATGGTCTGGTTAATATAGCACTGTGCCAGGGGATGGTCTGGTTAATATAGCACTGTGTCAGGGGATGGTCTGGTTAATATAGCACTGTACCAGGGGATGGTCTGGTTAATATAGCACTGTACCAGGGGATGGTCTAGTTAATATAGCACTGTACCAGGGGATGGTCTGGTTAATATAGCACTGTACCAGGGGATGGTCTGGTTAATATAGCACTGTGCCAGGGGATGGTCTGGTTAATATAGCACTGTACCAGGGGATGGTCTGGTTAATATAGCACTGTGTCATGCCAGGGGCTGGTCTGGTTAATATAGCACTGTGCCAGGGGATGGTCTGGTTAATATAGCACTGTACCAGGGGATGGTCTGGTTAATATAGCACTGTCCCAGGGGATGGTCTGGTTAATATAGCACTGTGCCAGGGGATGGTCTGGTTAATATAGCACTGTACCAGGGGATGGTCTGGTTAATATAGCACTGTGTCATGCCAGGGGCTGGTCTGGTTAATATAGCACTGTGCCAGGGGATGGTCTGGTTAATATAGCACTGTACCAGGGGATGGTCTGGTTAATATAGCACTGTACCAGGGGATGGTCTGGTTAATATAGCACTGTACCAGGCGATGGTCTGGTTAATATAGCACTGTACCAGGCGATGGTCTGGTTAATATAGCACTGTACCAGGGGATGGTCTGGTTAATATAGCACTGTGCCAGGCGATGGTCTGGTTAATATAACACTGTGCCAGGGGATGGTCTGGTTAATATAACACTGTACCAGGGGATGGTCTGGTTAATATAGCACTGTACCAGGGGATGGTCT